>NC_042992.1:30134345-30366845 GCF_901001165.1 Salmo trutta | reverse complement strand
AAGTGATCTCAGACACCCATTTCAGACTGTAGATGTGGTATATTACCGAGAGAAAAAAATAAAAGACAATGTTTATATGACCCCCTTTCAAACAGCCCTGTATTTACCCTTTTATACAAATCCGTAAGTAACTGGCAAATTGGGAGGGGCGGGGGGTTGGGGGGTGTTTGCATTCAAATTAAGGAGGTGTTAAACAATGGAAGTGTGAATGGCTTTACCTGTATAAAAAGCAGAGAACCATTCACACAGATCCGATTCCTGTACTTTGGTTACAGGGTCTGTGAAAATGCAGGAATCATGAATAGGTCGTTAGGTGGGTTTTAATTGTCCATGTTTTTTTTACCCCCTACCCCTTTCAGATATACAACAAAGCAGGTATAAAGAAGCAAGCATGGTAAAATAGTGGGAATTTGGCCTGTCTGTTAAAGGGATACTAACTGACCTAGGTTCAGGGACACAAGTTACCAAACAGCCTGTCCATATCGATCAATCAACCTGTATTGTCTATTGATATAGACAGCAGGGTTGACAAGGTCACAACAATACTACGTGCATAACTCAGAGGTAAAAGGCTGTGCGGTAGATGGCTTGTTTCAGCTAGTTTAATCTTGTTCTTGATTCCATCTCTTGTTTTGAAGTGTTTCACTGTTGTCACATCTATGCTAAAATGGCTAAAATTAGCTAGCTAGCAAACCAACAACTGTAACCATGTATTTGACAGACTGTGCCCAGTGGGAAGAAAAAATCTCCTTTGGAAGGAAGCCATCCTCCTCGACCGGCTGGGTAGAAGTTCAGAGTGCGGATGGCCGTTCTTATGCATCCCTAAAACGGTTTATTTTGTGTGATTGCAAGAACATTCTAAATGGATTTCACCCATTGACATGTGAGGGGCATGACTGGACATTGCTCTGTTTTACTACGTGTCCAATGGTACTGACATGGATGTCATCCATGTTGTTGATGCCTGCCTGCTGTCTGGTCATTATTGATTGGTCCCAGTTGCACAATGCAGTTGGCCTGGGTCATGTTCATTGGGGACCAACGGGAACAAGCGAAAATGAAACTGGGAGGGACTACATGGGCTGGTCCAATAAGAAACAATAATTTAGGTTTTCCTTTGCTTTCCCTAACCCACACACTTACACACTCAGTCTCTCTCCAGGGTCACCGGTGATGGTCAAGACAGGCAAATATCTTTTGTGTTAGCCTTCTCTTCCCTAGGGCCTTATTAGATAACAGCCAGTAATCTAATTTCTGTGCTCTCTAAATCCCACTTTCTCTCCGTCCAACCGGAGGTCTACTGGTAATGTGAACATCTGCTGCCCCTCAATCCCAGACATATCCAAGTCCCCTCTCCCTCCTCCACCCCCCAGTAGCTGGGGATGTAAGCCTCTGGCTGGTCCTGGACACTTGCATGACTCAGGCAGCTGGTACTCCACATCCTGTCTGTGAATGAAAAGCCATGTCCACTACAGACAAACTGGTGTCTCCGGCCTTGTGTGCCAGCGTCATTGACTGAGAGGAGGCCGTGGTGGGCGTGTGTGTGTGTGTGTGTGGGGGGGGGGGGGGGGGGGGGGGGTCCTCTGTGTGTCTGTGTGTGTTAACAATGAGCCTGAAAGAAGCTGCGAGGTGTGTTTCTGTGCTCCTTGTTCGTTGGCACAGGTCAAACCCCTGGAGCTTCCGGAGAATCCTTGCTGTGTTTCAGAGAAAAAGACGCCCACTATCTCTCGCCAACGTGCCCCTAACCTCCCAACCCCCCACCGTTGATCGGAAGTAGAGTTCATTCTGTGGGATCTTCCCGGCGGTGCTTGCTTTCTCGATGGCGTGGGCGCTTTTGCGTGGGCGAGAGACCGTTGGCAACAGTGACGGCCCTGGTTGCCATGGACACTGAGTTTCCCTTTTCCATAACCGTCCCACAACGATGACATCGTGGCAGCTCTTAGTCTGTGTGGCACACCAACCTGTACTCAAACCGACAGGATCCCTCCCACTCATTACAGATAAGCGTCAACGATGGTGTTGTTGTTGCCATGAGCCTCTACGTTCATATTCATTAGTACTGATTGAAGCACTGAAGAGACAAATATTTGTTGTTGCTTGCGTCACGTGTCCGGGGGTGGCACGGAGTGGATTTCATAACAGGAGAAAATGCTCTCAACTAATATTCCTCACGAAACGCTCAGAACCCTAAACCCAATAGCCACATTTGCCCTACCCCCTCCCCCAGAAACATTACCTCACATACTGTATGGATGTACTGTACGTGTAAGTATTTTCACGTTTGTATGCAAAGGGCAAATGCCTAGGGAAAATAATAATTAAAATAGTTAAAAAAGGAAATCCCGCACTCCCACCCTGCCAGAGCTGTACATTCCCCGTATCACGGCAGGTAGCCTAGTGGTTAGAGCGTTGTACTAGCGTTGTACTAGCGTTGTACTAGCGTTGTACTAGCGTTGTACTAGCGTTGTATTAGCGTTGTACTAGCGTTGTACTAGCATTGTACTAGTAACCGAAAGATTGCGAGATCGAATCCCCGAGCTGACAAGGTAAAAATCTGTCGTTCTGCCCCTGAGCAAGGCAGTTAACCCACTGTTCCTAGGCCGTCATTGAAAATAAGAATTTGTTCTTAACTGACTTGCTTAGTTAAATAAAGGTCAAATAAAAATCATTGTTGGTCTACATGAACAACGTTAATGGGATGGCAGAAGCTGTATGACATACTGATAGTACTTCATTCTACATACCAACCTATTTGTTCAGGCGAGAGATGCCCACTATAGCCCTGGTGTAGGTTGCACAAATACAAGTACTTGGACTGTACACTGAATATACAAAACATTAAGAACACCTGCTCTTTCCATGACATAGACTGACCAGGTGAATACAGGTGAAAGCTATGATCCCTTATTGATGTCACTTGTTAAATCCACTTCAATCAGTGTAGCTGAAGGGGAGGAGACATGTTAAAGAAAGATTTTTAAGCCTTGAGACATGGATTGTGCATGTGTGCCATTCAGAGGGTGAATGGGCCACAAAATATTTAGGTGCCTTTGAAAGGGTAAAGTAGTAGGTGTCAGGTGCACCAGTTTGTCAAGTACAGCAACGCTGCTGGGTTTCTCACGCTCAACAGTTTCCCGTGTGTATCGAGAAGGTGTTCCTACTGTTTGGTAAACTCAGTGTACTGTATATGACGTGCATTATACAAGTGTGGTCCTCCCTCCTGGGATAGTTACAAAATGACACATTGGTTTCCTTACCCTGTAAGAGTCTATGGACAACATATGACTGCAATCCTAATATCGGTCACATGCTAATATCGGTCACATGACTTGAATGGGATTCGTGCCACAAATGCAAAAACATTTGTGCCAGGGAAACTAAACCAATGCATGGATTGCTGTTATACCTTGTCCATAGACTTCTTACATGGTAAGGAAACCAATATGCCTTTTAGTAATTTGGGTGAAGTATCCCTGTAGTTAATCCTTATCTCCATTGACATGCATTCGTAATGTATTACAGTATTATGTGCATGGGATATGGTTGAGATGTGTATGATACTTTTGGTCATGTAGTGTATGTGGACACCTGCTCGTCGAACATCTCATTCCAAAATCATGGACATTAATATGGAGTTGGTTCCCCCTTTGCTGCTATAACAGCCTCCACTCTTCTTGGAAGGCTTTCCACTAGATGTTGGAACATTTCTGCGGGGACTTGCTTCCATTCAGCCCCAAGAGCATTAGTGAGGTCAGGCACTGATTTTGGGCGATTAGGCCTGGCTCGCAGTCGGTGTTACAATTCATCACATAGGTATTCGATTTAGTTAAGGTCAGGGCTCTGTGCAGGCCAGTCAAGTTCTTCCACACTGATCTCGACAAACCATTTCTGTATAGACCTTGCTTTGTGCACGGGGGCATTGTCATGCTGAAACAGCAAAGGGCCTTCCCCAAACTGTTTCCACAAAGTTGGATGCACAGAATCATCTACAATGTTATTATTTGCTGTAGAGTTAAGATTTCCTTTCACCGGAACTAAGGGGCCTAGCCCAAAACATGAAAAACAGCCCCAGACCATTATTCCTCCTCCACCAAATTTTACAGTTGACACTTGCAGTCGGGCAGGTTGCATTCTCCTGGCATCCACCAAACCCAAATTTGTCCGTCGGACTGCCAGATGGTGAAGCGTGATTCATCACTCCAGAGAATGCATTTCCACTGCTCCAGAGTCCAATGGCAGTGAGCTTTACACTACTCCAGCTGACGCTTGGCATTGCGCATGGTGATCTTAGGCTTGTGTGTGGCTGCTCAGCCATTGAAACCCATTTCATGAAGCTCTCAACTAGCAGTTAATTATGTTTACGTTGCTTCCACAGGCAGTTTGGAACTCGGTAGTGAGCGTTGGAAATGAGGGCAGATGATTTTTATGTGCTACGTGCTTCAGCACTTGGAGGTCCCGTTCTGTGAGCTTGTGTAGTCTACCACTTCGCAGCTGAGCCGTTGTTGCTCCTAGAAGTTTCCACTTCACAATAACAGCACTTACAGTTGACCGGGGCAGCTCTAGCAGGGCAGAAATTTGTTGTATAAGGTGGCATCCTATGATGGTGCCACTTTGAAATTCACTGAGGTCTTCAGTAAGGCCATTCTACTGCCAATGTTTATCTATGGAGATTGCATGGCTGTGTGCTCGATTTTATACATCTTTAAGCAACGGGTGAGGCTGAAATAGCATCCACATACTTTTGTATATATATTGTGTATATATAGTATTTTCATACAACATTATTGTGTGTCCACAATGAGAGAAGGAAGCTCATTTAGACAATTGAGAGTCCCCCTTCCCTCTCTCTTTTAAATACATTTATTGGAAAGGTTATGGAGAGCCTGGAGGAGACCTGGTGATCCCAATGTGGTTACGCCTGAGGAGTGGGACCTGAACAAGGAGTGTCAGTGAAGAATAGGCCTCTTGGCAGGGGACCGACAGGCAGCGATACGCTGTGAACCTGTGGCAACCAGCGGTGATAAAGACGAGAACACATGAAGAAGCATAAGAGGCTCTGTGTGTTATGGAAGGTGGGCATGGACGTTTTGCTTCTTTAGCCCCGTTTACATCTGGTAGTAACATGCATCCTTTATTCTGATCCACATTCTGATTGAGTCCACATTTTAAGACAGGTGTGGACGCATTTAAGACAGGCGTAGACGCATTGTGATCTGAATGTGATCTGAATGTGATCAGATCTTCATGCCCACCTCCAGAGGTAGTCAGGCACGCATCGTCACTGGACATGTAGATGGATCTGGAAAGTAAAACCATTTAAATGAACATTATCCCACATTCTAAAATCATTGACAGCTGGCTCCATTGACTTATGGCACCAACATTTCTTAAAGTATATAAATATAGATTTTTTATAAAGAATATCTGTCAAATCATTTGCATCGAGGGAGGTACCAGGAAATCTGGTCACAATGAGTGGACATATAAAAGTCACATTTTAACACCGTACACAATCAGAACGTGGACAAGATCAGGACACAGAACCATGTTAAAACAAAGCTTTTGAGCAGTAACTGATAAAGATGAAGTACCTGTGGAGACTGCCTGAAGCGCGGTGTCTGTGTCAATATCGAATCCCCCACTGCTTGTCACCGCAGGGGTGGCTAACCCTCTCCCTGGAGAACTACTGGGTTTTCAGGCTACTGCTCCAGCCCTGCTAAACTCTAACACCCGATTCTACTAATCAACTGCTCATCAGGACCTTGCTTACATATCCTTCCTGCTGGATGTTTGTATGTGCAAACTCACAGCATTAGCAAAGCACCCCACATAGCCTCCTTAAGCCAAACTGCCCCTTGAGACGGGGTTTCTGTTGGGGCTCAACGTGATGCTCAGGTGTTATGACTGGAGAAGTCCCACGCTTGGCCACAACGGTCATCATGCTGCAGTCAGTATCCCACACGTAGATCCTGTCAGGTCAAGTGTGTGAGTGAACCTGTGAGTAAACAAGGGGGCAATGAGGTGGCACGAGCGCCCCTCTTTTGTTGTGAACGAGGATGTTAGTTTTTTATCGGTTTCATTTGGTCAGTGAAATCGAATGCAGTGGAGGAAATGGCTTTGAAGTGCAGAGTTTAAGTGCACAGACTTCAGGATGATTGACTGCATGTCCCTTGTAGTTGACCTTGGTTAGGAAGTCTACATTGATGGGAGCTTGGGGGTTAGATTGGCTACTTTCGCCATAGGGATTCTATGGGGTTAGGCTTGGAAAGCTCAGTTCAGCGATCTTGGAGCCGCATTGACAGAATTCTTTGAGCGATTTCTGATTTGTGAGAGAGCACAATAAAGGATAACTTTTTGGAATGTCAAATGTTTGTGTTTTCAAAATGGTTTTGTATTACGTTTGGTGTGTTTCACCCTTCACATAATGGAATTGAATGGATTTCTGTCCAAATAACCTTGGAAACCTTAGTTGAGATGATCTGTTGACAGCTCAATGACAATCCATTTTCTGTCATTCATTTGTGAAGTATCTGGGGAGTAAGATGTGGCTTGGTTCATCTTTACCTCTAGCTAGATTGGGTGAGATGTTCCCCTCTTAAAGTGATTTTTTTTTTATTACCTCCAGCATGGCTTGACAAATAGAGCTTGAAAAAAATTGATTGCACTTAAGCATTTGTTTGACATTTTATTAGGAAATCGTAGGACAAAGTTCTGTCGTGGGTACACTTTGTTCAGTTAAAGTCGAACGACTTGTATAACAAACATGACTTCAGTTATCATTCATGAAAAGTTCCCAAACATTTTTTTATAGAATCAGTAGTAAATGAAATAGACAAGAAGTTTGTCCAGTGCATTAACAACCCTATGAAAAAAGTAAAGTGGGCCTCTGCATTCTTAGAACACATCAAATGTACAGTACACAAATAGACGGTATTGACATTATTGAACATCATAAAGACGAACAGAGAACGGTCCCCCAATACCTGGCCTTTCAAGATGCCTTGATGTGTGATGATGTTGGTGGCATATATGGAAACACAGCAAAGCTACATGTATACTAACTGAAGCAAGTTTAATGATCAGACCATTATAATGAGTGAAACAGCTACACATTCTGGTCTGTTTTGCATAGATTGTCAACAGTCCAAAAAAGGATTGTGCCAATGACAAGGCCGAGCTGGCCTGACCCTTACAACGTTTTGCATACTGATACAGCTTAGTAAAGAGAAAGAAACGGTCTATTGCACATAGGTTTTCCACAATTCTTCTTCCAGGCATTTAAACACGATACCATTTGCTTTACAGTTGGCAATTCATTGTATGGCAATCTAATATATTGTACATTTAAGGGCATGTAATGCTACTTTAGGCCAGCTGACCTCATAGACACTCAAGAGTATTTATTTTGCAGTAAGTAGATTGTCCAAAGGCCCGTTCGACAGGATTTGATTGTCAATCTCCTCATTTGAGTAAGAATCCAAGCAGCGTGAATTCAGTTAAGCCGCATTGACCAATTCCAATATGGAAACGTAACGATCCACTTCACGCACGGACAAGTCCCGGACCGTTTAGATGCAGAACTATCATCTCAGTGTCTCTCATATTAGGCTATTGGAACTACTCAGTTCTCTTCCTCCCGAAAACGGCGGACATGCTTCTCACGATACCCTTGATCCCAGCTGCCCCCTTCTTGAGCGCCCTCGCCTCTCGGATAAGGTCGAGCAGTTCGTGAAATACCAGCTGTACCCCGTGGTATGTCTCCGCAGCAGAGATCTCGAAAAAGCCACAGTTTGTGGAAAGAGTGAGGAGGCGCCCTTCCTCGCTGGAGACGGTGCGGCGATGCTGGAGGTCGCGTTTATTCCCTACGATGACGATGGGAGGTGCACCGGGGAATTTGCTTTTGGCTTGCCGGATGCGCTTCACCTGTTGCCGCACCACGTTGAAGCTGGCACGGTCACATATGCTGTAAACCAGGATGAAACCGTCCGCCCACTGGAGTTGTCTGTCGCTGATGTGTCCCGCGCCCTCATCATTCTACAACACATGAAGACACAATACATTCATTTATTAAACACTTTAACCTCCTTGTTTAATAGAAAGCCTCAAGAATGTCCTGACTGTTGGAGTATCCACTAGTCAAAGTCATTGTTGTTACCATTATAATGTTATTATAATGTAGCCCAAATGATATACAATGTTTTGCCTCACCTGGGGGCAAAGCGAGTCCCAGATATTAAAGCAAATCTCCCGTCCGTCTATTCTGTCAGTATGACTGTAGATGGATTCTGTAAAGGCAAACATAACGGACCATTTAGATACTTGGTTAGATCGACTGTAATCTTTTGATTTGAATGCAATTATATCATTACCAATGGATCAAGTCAAAAGACCAGCACTTACCAATATCGCCGTATTCGCCAATAAACCTTCTAGTGAGAAACCGCACGGTGAGAGCTGAGGGCAGAAAATAGCGCGATGAGACATGTTGATCAGTAAATGTATTATCCCTATACAAGGAAAGACATTCTACGTTGCATTTGGCCATCATAACTAGTCTACTTTCAATGATCACAAACATATGCTCTTCATGGTGCACAAAGACTGTCAATATCATGAATAAAAGTGCAAAAACATTTCAAGGATTCAATAAAATTATGCTCACCAGATTTACCGACGCTTTCAGCTCCAAGTAGTAAGAAATTAGCCTCTACTTTTTGCTGACTTCCTTCCATTGTTTTGTTGTAGTGGCGTGTGCGGATTTACTTAGACAACCATTTGTTAAAAGGGTGCAACTTCTTCCGTGTCTCTGTTCAACGTGGAGGATACACTAAGTGTAAAATATATTGGATTGTGCTGTCTGTTAATTTATAAGAGGTAGGCGGGCCCGGTTCGCTGATGGATAAAACCTACGGGCCAATGAGAGGACTGTGCGCTTGTCAGAGGCCAATGCGCTTAATATAGAACTTCGTGCCCACCCAGCGATTAACAATACACTATCATAGCTGCGGTAAGTAGTTGGCCCAGTTTTTATTTTTGATTATATTTAAGTGGGGGGACGGAAAAAATGTGTTTTCCTGCACAACATACGCTATAGTGGTTCGCTAATACAGCACTGTTAAAGGCCCAGTGCACTACTATTTGTGCTAAAAAGTCAGATTTTTCAGGGGTACTGCAGCCCCTCTACTATGTACAGAATAGCATAATTCCCTAAACCTTCAAATGTATCAATTTGATATTCACAGTTTGAGTTTAGTTAAATGGACATAAATTCATATGAAACCATTATCTTGGAAGTAACAGAACACAATTTATTTACCAAAAAAACACACCAAATAGACGCTAAAATAACTTACAACTAAGTTACCCCACTCTGTACAGTCCTAAGATCAAAGACAGGACGACCTATATGATGGCATAACCAATGTTTTGCATTCAGTTAATTTACTGATGTCCAATGCCACCCAGTGGTGGTAATATTATGGACATTTTAACTTACCATGGTCGTGTTTGAATAGTGCCCAGTAAGATTTTCACTGAGTTTAGACGTTTACAAAACTTAATCAAACAAAGTATACAAAAGATGCACACAAAAACGTTTATTGTAAATAGATAAATAGAAAGATGCACACAAAAACGTTTATTGTAAATAGATAAATAGAAAGATGCACACAAAAACGTTTATTGTAAATAGATAAATAGAAAGATGCACACACAAAAACAACAACACTTGAAACACTTTATCCCCAGTGTTTGTAACCAACTACAGTTGCGGCCAAATACACACATTTTCAAAAAATGTAATGTTATTTTAGAAACATAACTTTTTAAGATGAGTTGGGTTCCAATATATTTGGAGGCAACAGTATGTACAAACATGTTCAGCAAGCAATTCAAATCAACACAGAAAAATACAGGCTTCTTTCCCCATTCTTTATCTTTCATTGAGTCCTGCGTGAAATCTTTTTGCCTGCACGCTCTACCTCGAGAGGTCTCGGATTCTTCCTCATGGTCACTTTCTCCTTGTCCCCCTCCTGTTCCGCATTCCTCTCCGCCTCCCCTTGGTGGGGATTGACGAGCAGCGAAGGGTGCAGGGTCCCCTCAAACGTTTTGCCCAGCTCCTTCTCAAAACATGCCTGAAGTCGGTCCACTGACTTGGAATAGTGTGAGTGTGTGAGAGAGAGGGAGGAAAGGGTGATGAAAGAGCAACACAACCAGATCACTATTGATGACTAAAGAGCGCAATAGAGTAAGGATTTCCAAATGCAAAGCTCTGACTAATTGTTTCATAATGTACAAGAAAAGATAGGAGTTAGGGGATTTTGACCAAGAAAACAGTCGTCATTTGGAAATGAGGACCTACATATGGAACTGCAGCCATCATATGCTGTAAGTCGCTCTGGATAAGGGCGTCTGCTAAATGACTAAAATGTAAAATGTAATGTAAATATGCATTTCTCTATAGGAAAATCAGGGTGCGCTGAGACATGGACACAGCCATCGTGAGTCTCCTCACCTTCACGCGCTTCAACTGTATGTGGAGGAGAAGCCAGACATCGGACACAAATTCCGACGGGGTGCAGTAAGGGGGGACCAGTTTCCGTAGCAACCGTCCCTGAATCATGGTGATGTCAATGTAGTGAGAAGGCCGGGAAGAGAGCTAAGGAGAGGAAAAGAATCAAAATACTATTTTTCTCCTGAGTCAAAGCAATACAACTGACTAACATCAAACTGCAATTGTATACAGTATATTCAACACACACAGTTGAAAAACAAAGTCATACTTCATTAAAAGGACTAGTCATTTGTCAGCAACCTACATGGTAATAAACATGAAGTCTGTTTATGTGTGCCATTTTAATAGCTAACGCCATGACAATACTAAGAGGGATGTTGAGGATGTGAAGGTTAACGCAGGAAGTTGCACTTGTCGATTACCTTGGCTGGTCTGTAGAGGAAAACGCTGCGCTTTCTGCATAAAAGGGCGAGTAGTAAGCGCTCACATCTCTGTAGGGTAAGAGATGGTTCACACACACACACACACACACACACACACACACACACACACACGGTCCAGTAAATCCACACTGTAGACCAGTGTTACCCAACTCCAGTCCTCCTGTAGCCCCAGACAAGCACACCGGATTCAACTTGTCAACTAATTATCAAGGCCTCAATGTGTTGAATCAGGCGAGTTTGTCTGGGACCACAACAAAAATATGTACTGCTGGGTAACACTGCTTTAGAGTACAATAGACAAAACACCTTGAGTGGGCAAACTAACAGAAGCAATAGTGATTTAATGGCAAGACTAAAAAACGGTGGGTTGGATGAGTCTGGGTTAAAATAACCAATTAAGACCCGGTCATATCAGAAATACATGGTTGACATTTTTACTCTACCCTTGTTTCTTTCAATGAAAAATGATTCCCTGGATCTAAAAATCAGATCATTTCCATTAAAATGGGGTCAGGGGTCAATAAGTACTTGCAGCAGACACAGTAAACAATACCAGACCTGCGTAGACATGCTCAAACAGAGAACTGGGCATGCACAGTTGTGTGTGTACAAAGATGCACATATTCAAGTGAAAGAGAGCAGACGTGCCCAGACATGCTCTCCAAAGTAAAAAGGCTCACCATTTGGTCAGGAGGGCTCATACACAGTTCCCCGTCGGTCTCACTGTAGTCCTGCAGCAACGCCAGATCAGAGAGGTCCCGGCACAGCATACACTGCCAGCGCTCACTGGGAGAGCAGCGTCGCATACATCAGGCCAATACAGAGAGAGAAATCTCAATGCTTTATTTGGGCCCCACAGTGAAACATCTTTCCACACAGGGGTCCACATTTGAGATCCATATACAATACAGATTCTAATAAGAAACCAGTTATTGAAGTAATAAAGAAGTAAAAAAATAAATATACACTGAACCAAAAAATATAAAAACACAACATGTAAAATGTTGGTCCCATCTTTCATGAGCTGAAATAAAAAGATACCAGAAATGTTCCATAAAGCCAATTTCTCTCAATGATGGGCACAAATTTGTTTAACATCCCGTTTAGTGAGCATTTCTCCATTGCCAAGAGAATCCATCCACCTGACAGGTGTGGCATATCAAGAAGCTGATTAAACAGCATGGTCATTACACAGGTGCACCTTGTGCAGGGGACAAAAGGCCACTAAAATGTGCAGTTTTGTCAGAACACAATGCTACAGATGTCTCTAGTTGAGGGAGCATGCAATTGGCATGCTGGCTGCAGGAATGTCCACCAGAGCAGTTGCCAGATAAACATTTAAATTATGAGGCCGATATGTAAACTTAATAAAGAGCAGTGATACTAGCAAGAGCAGTGTGCGGGTTTCTTCGCTTTTCTCATAATGTTAATTTTTCTACCATAAGCCGCCTCCGTCGTTTTAGAGAAAAATTGGCAGTACGTCCAACTGGCCTCACAAATGCAGACTATGTATAATCTGATGAAACGGTTTGCACAACCGAAGAATTTCTGCACAGAAACCGTCACAGGAAGCTCATCTGTATGCTCGTCATCCTCACCAGGGTCTTGAACTGACTGCAGTTTGGAGTCGTAATCGACTTCACTGGGCAAATGCTCACCGTCGATGGCCATTGACACGCTGGAGAAGTATGCTCTTTACGAATTAATCCTGGTTTCAACTGTACCGGGCAGATGGCAGACAGCGTCATGTGGGCAAGCAGTTTGCTGACGTCAACATTGTGAACAGAGTGCCCCATGGTGGCGGTGGGGTTATGGCATCCAAAAAAAAGTATTAAATATATTTTGATTTGTTTGAGATTCTTCAAAGTAACCACTCTTTGCCTTTGACAGCTTTGCATACTCTTGGCATTCTCTCAACCAGCTTCATGAGGTAGTCACCTGGAATGCATTTCAATTAACAGGTGTGCCTTGTTCAAAGTTAATTTGTGGAATTTCTTTCCCTCTTAATGCGTTTGAGCCAATCAGTTGTGGTATACAGAAGATATCCCTATTTGGTAAAATACCAAGTCCATATTATGGCAAGAATAGCTCAAATAAGCAAATAAGCATTAATTTAAGACATTGTCAGTCAATCCAGAAAATGTCCAGAACTTTGAACGTTTCTTCAAGTGCAGCCGCAAAAACTATCAAGCATTATGATAAAACTGGCTCTCATGAGGACCGCCACAGGAAGGAAGAACCAGAGTTACCTCTGCTGCAGAGGATAAGTTCACTAGAGTTACCAGCCTCAGATTGCAGCCCAAATAAATGCTTCACAGAGTTCAAGTAACAGACATCTCAACAACTGTTCAGAGGAGACTGTGTGAGTCAGGCCTTCATGGTCGATTTGCTGCAAATAAACCACTAAAGGACACCAATAAGAAGAAGAGACTTGCTTGGGCCAAGAAACACGAGCAAGATAGGTGGAAATCTGTCCTTTGGTCTGATGAGTCCAAATTGGAGATTTTTGGTTTCAATGTCTTTGTGAGACAGAGTAGGTGAACGGATGATCTCCACATGCGTGGTTCCCAACATGAAGCATGGAGGAGGTGTGATGGTTCTTTGGTGGTGACACTGATTTATTTAGAATTCAAGGCACACAACCAGCATGGCTACCAGAGCATTCTGCAGCGATTCGCCATCCCATCTGGTTTGCGCTTAGTGGGACTATCATTTGTTTTCAACAGGACAATGACCCAAAACACACCTCCAGGCTATGTAAGGGCTATTTGACAAAGGAGAGTGATGGAGTGCTGCATCAGATGACCTGGCCTCCACAATCACCCAACCTCAACCCAATTGAGATGGTTAGGGATGAGTTGGACCACAGAGTAAAGGAAAAGTAGCCAACAAGTGCTCAGCATAAGTGGGAACTCCAAGACGGTTGGAAAAGCATTCCTCGTGAAGCTGGTTGAGAGAATGCCAAGAGTGTGTAAAGCCGTCATCAAGGCAAAGGGTGGCTACTTTGAAGAATGTCAAATATAAAATATTTTTTTGATTTGTTTAACACTTTTTTGGTTACTATATGATTCCATGTGTTACTTCATAGCTTCGATGAGTTCACTATTATTCTACAATGTATAAAATAGTAAAAATAAAGAAAAACCCTTGAATGAGTAGCTGTCCAAACTTTTGACTGGTACTGTATGTTTTTTAAAATCACTGCTCATTCAGAATGCAATTAAGTAGGTTAATTAAACAAGCTTACGTCGATAAGGAATAGATGGGTGGAATGTGACACTCCCTGTGGAAGCCCCGTCCACACACGACACACAGGGTGAGATTCCCTGACTTCCTACATGCTGTGCAGTGTTTCCTCCTGACCAGGAAGGGGCGTAGCTGGTGGGTGCTCCTCAGACTGCCTGGGCTCGACATGGAGGAGCAAGGAGACTCTGGTTGCTGGAAGATGTGTAAACCAGTGTCAGCGAGAAAACGTGATATTAACACACATTCAAACCAACGCTGTGAAAGTTGGCCTTACCGGCGCGTCCGTCTGGATCACCTGAACGACAGTTTGCTTCCCTTTGATCCCTGCGAGGAGGCGGAAGCGGGTTGGCGGGACGCCAACATAGGCGTCAAGGATGGGCATCCAAAGCAAAGACACCTGCGGAAATCTACAGAGAGCCATGCACTGAGGTTAAACCCCATGATGGTGCACACAATATGTACGCATGCATGTGCAAACTCAATTAAGCTACACACCATCACACTGAAGTAATTCATGCCCAGAATAACAATTTGTGCAGTTTTTCCTGTTGATAAATGTTACAATAAGGCTAGAAAGATCGTCACCTGTTATTAAGCCCAACAGACACCTGGCACCCAGTCTCTTCAATACTGTCAGCAGCACTGACATCAAAATCAGCCATATTGTCATCTTCCTCCTGTACGACAGCAAGAGAAATGCTTTACATTTTACTGTTGTGTTGGGAAAGAGTGAGACAGCCATAGCGCTCAGATGAAATAAAAATAAATCAATATTAGCCATTAAAATGCTTCAAATGAAATTGTTTAAATACACTCCGACACCATTAGACTGTACGCTACACCAACAAGAGTTTAAGCGAAAATAAATGGATACAAAAATATTTCCAATTTTGTTTGGTATGAAGGGCAAGAGACTACAGAAAGACTGTACAGGCTGGAGTTTGTTATGATTCAGGGCATTAACTAGGTAGATTTGGACCTAAAGCAAAACACTTACCTCTATCGGAGAGCAGAAATCATTGATGAGGTCAAGTTCAACTTCCTGAGTGCAGCTGGGGACACTGACCACATTGACAGTGTCATTTGTGGATACCTCATTGGTGGTTGACATGTCTGTCTGAATAATCTCTGTGCAGTCAGTTAGGGTTAGGTCCCTCTGCAGAGTCGCAGTCTGCACAACGCCGGTGAGGACAGTTTCACTGTGGACTGGTTCCATCTGCACAGTGTCTGTCTGGACTGCATAAACCGGTTCAGTCAGGACAGGGTCTGTCTGCACGGTTTCAGTCTTATTGAAGTTTGATTGGACAACTTCATTCTGCAGGGTTTCTGCCCTGTCAGAGTCCGTCTGCACCGTTTCAATGAAGGCAGAGTCCGTCTGCACCGTTTCAATGAAGGCAGAGTCCGTCTGCACCGTTTCAGGCTGGAAAAAATCATTTTGCACAATTTCAGCCACATTAACAATTTGT
Organism: Salmo trutta; assembly: GCF_901001165.1. Taxonomy (NCBI): domain Eukaryota; kingdom Metazoa; phylum Chordata; class Actinopteri; order Salmoniformes; family Salmonidae; genus Salmo; species Salmo trutta. Next base: position 30,351,177 of record NC_042992.1, on the reverse strand, counting down.
GTGTGGACAGGGTCAGTCTGGACAGTTTCAGTAGGTCGTGTGTCAGGCATGATCACTCCGATGTGTTCCATTAGCCCTGTAACTGATAAGATGTCTGTGGCTGGCGGTTCTTCCTTGATCGTGATCCCAGATACTTGTGTGCTTAAGTTGACAACATAGGTCTGGTCAGTACGCACAATGTCGCTTTGGACAGTGTTAGAATGCACAAGGTTAATCTGGACAGGCACAGTTTGGGCAGGGTCAAGCATGTCTGTCCTCACAGACTCCATTGGGCCTGTAACTGGCCGTAATGTTTGTTCCTCCTCGATTCCAACTACTTGAACAGGAACAATTTCCATCTGGGCTGTTTTATTCTGGAAAAGTACCGTCTGGTCAGATGTAGTCTGGACAAGTTCGGCCTGGCTGGTCTCATTCTGGACAAAGTGTGGCTGGGCAGTTTTATTATGGACAATGTCTTTCTCCGTGGATTCTTCCATGACAAAGACTGTCGGATTTGGGTCTGCCTGGATGAGGTCAACGTCTGTCTGAGCAGTTTCCATTTGTACAGAGTCTGCCTGGGTATTAGCAGTGTGTACGAGGAGAGTGGAGGCGGCTTCATCCTTTCTGCACAATCCTGACTGAGCAGTGCCATTCTGGGCGGGCTGCTTGGTGTCCTGGACTGTTGAAATATTATTCTTTACCCGTCGTAAAATTATTATTGGATATTTTGGACCAGTGGACTGTGACTGAGGAGCTTCCTGTTGAGAAGGTGTGATAGTGTCTTATTAATGAGATTAAGACTATCAAAGGCCAGCGGTGTGATCCTAATTCAATTAATAAATACATGCTTTCAAAATGTTTCCAATTACATTGCAAAATGCAGATATGATAATGAATTCTTCACAGCTGATCTACAATGTTTATACTTCAGATAACACAACAGTAGTCATTCCAAAGTTACCCAAATTGTGATTTAGCCAAACGTTTAACTTCCATTATTTACTCAACCTCACAAGACCTGAGGATACAAAACAGGACAATAGACAAACTAGCATAAAATGAGATTTGGGAGACCACCAGACAGAAGATGGATTTGAGAGGAAGTAAAGAGATGGGAGGCAAAAGAGGACATGAACCACTATGGGATAGGAACTACTAGGAGGTACTACAGATAAGAGGGAAATAAACAGTAAAGACCTTTCTTCACAACTAACCATAGGGCTCTTTGGAGAGGCGGGGTCTGGCAGACATGGTGGGCGGAGTCCTCCTGGGACAGGAGCAGCTAGCACTTGGTTTTCACCTCCTCTAACATAGCTCAACATGTTGAAAAAGGGCACGTCATTACGAATGAAGACCAGGCTTCCATTGTCAAGCCTGTTCACAGCGCCAGTGGGACCAGAAACTGGAGCGCATTTAGACAAAACCAAGTATGGGGGGACAGCCCTTACACATCCAAAGCTGGGGGGAGTGTTCACAGTGCCAGGAAAAAGAGTGGCATTAGCTGGTGACATGCCCCAAGTGACAGAGTTTCCAGTGACAGGGAGTGTGAAGGGAGCTAAACCCACCTGATTGACCGTCTTGACACTCCTGCCAACAACCAGATTTGATTGACGGCTGCCTGAAGCCTTAGTAGCTTCTTGTCTGTACACTGGAGCCGTTGCATTCTGGTCCGTAATGTTGGGTGTAGCTTCTCTTTCCATGACAACGGTAACAGCCACATCCCCAGCCTGCTTTTCAGCACCTATAGGGGGAACCTTCTCACAGGAGGAGTCCGCTGGTACCTTCAAGGGCTGCAAACAACTTCGTTTAATTTGAGGACCCACATTTTCATCCCCCGCTTTCCTTTTGACATGAAAGGCCCGGGAAACAAGTTCCACCATCAGGTCAGACTTTGAGGAGCCACCCTGATACCCGTGATATGGGACAGGGGTGTCCAGTGCAATCCCTGATAATGACGAGCTGTCATCGTTTTCCGTGTTTACAGCACATCGCTGGGGATCTGTTGCATTCACAGCAGACGTAGAGGACAAGGACAGAGGGCTGTCAGAGCAGGAAGAGGATAGTGCCTGTAAAGAGGGTCCGCGAGAGTCAGGGGAAAAGTGGTAAAATGACAGTCTCTCTGGTTCATGGGGATAGGGGGAGGATGGGGGGCAAGAAAGCGAGTGCATTAGTGTTGGTTGACGTCGGGAGAGGGGAACATTTCCCGCTGACGTACTGGAGGTTTCCTGGGATGAAGGTGACAATGTTGAGGATGCTCTGCTGTTTCTCTGCTGTTCCAGAGAAAATTTGGGAGGATTGATTTGAATGGGACCAACCAGAGTCTTTCTCAGGTTTAACCGAGCAAACGGGACCTCCTTAGTCACAATTTCCCCTGAACGAAAACAGAATGACACACACATTAATTAAGAGTGCAACTTCCACCATCTTCCACTATTTTACTCTAAGCTGTAACAAAATATTTCTGGCAGCATCAAGCCAACAAAAAAAGCATTATCACTGCATAGAGATGTCATTATTCATAAGTCTGACAAATCTAGACGCATCACAAAAATCCCATTGCTTTGATACGTACCAAAACATCCAACGGTTTGGTGGATGTCCTGGCCACAATGGAGCTTCAGCTCCTTCATTGTAGACACTGCGCTGGGGTTTTTGGCTAGAACACCTTGCAGCTCAGAGTGGATCTAAAAGGGGAAAGAAGAGGATGGTAGGAAACAAGATGGTGAGACAACTTGAGCACTGGTGGGTCAAGAAAGACAAGATACATTTTTTTATGTAGCGTAAAAACTTCAACTAAACGCAGTCTGCCTTTTAATAGCTTTTCCACATTTTATTGAGCAAAAGCTGTGTGCATTAAGGAAATAGACACCTGGCTCAAATAATGAAGGTGTCCGTCTTTAATAATCTAATAATGTTCAGTGAAGCAAATAAATGCTGGGCTATTAATTGAAGTTTTACGGTAACAGATCAGGGCAGTAGCATGTATTCACTCTAAATATACCTACATATTTACCAGAGTGTTTCTTCAGTGTAATTCTAAGTTACCTTTGATCTTAGATTGGACTTTTTATCTACCCATCTTTTGCAGGATAGCAGGGAGGTGTGATCCTCACTCTTCAGGGCTTTCTCCGTGAAGGCCAACACATACTTCTGCCTCTCTCCCAGCTTCCTAAGATGAACCTGTCTCTCTGTGACACACTCACTCTCCTTCCAACAGTGATCCTAGGCAACAAACAATGAGACAATGACCAATCATTCAAATATAGTGTGTCAAGTTATCTACACAGCTGGCTGGACACTGTGGACAAAGCAGATTTTTCATTGGCAGGACTGGGTTGACTCAGGGAATTAAGTTGACTTGTAAGTTGCATGGGGAGTAACCTCATCTGAGACCTGAAGATGCCTGGGCTTCAGCTCAGCAGTCTAAACATCATCTTCAGTCCCTCAGACTAATTTGGTCTACAACTTGGTTGGTTCAGCAGTGAGAAATTATGAACAAAACACAAACTGGTAAAAAAAAAAAAAGTGCTTTACTGGTAGAGCATGGGTAGGGTTGCCATCTACAAACTAAAGCTAATTCAGCTTTGAGGTTTATAATTAACACCTAATTCTGAATAGTTGTCGAATGGGCAAAAATGTATGGAATGTTTGTCCAATTTTTCTCCTATAGCTGCCGTTTCCATTACACGTCTGTTTTTTTTGGGGCGACGTTGCTTTTGTCGAATAAACCTGCATCAATGGAAACCTGCCTACTGACAAGAGGAATGATGTCCAATGCATAGCCTAACAGGGTGAGGCCCCACAAGAGCAATTAGCAAAGCAAATGGTCCATCATAATGCATTGCATTATTGACATCTGTGATTTACATAACATGTACATTTTAGTCATGCTGGGAGGTGCTGTGGGATTATTTAAGATACTTTTTGAAGATGTAGGGTTTCAGATGTTTTCAGGAGATGGGCAAGGAATCTGCTGTCCTAGCTTCAGGGAGAAGCTGGTTCCACTATTGGAGTATGAGGACAAAAGAGCTTTGACTGGGCTGAGCGTGAACCACCCTTCCGTAGGGGTGGAAGGGCCAAGAGATCAGATTCTGCCAATCTGTGTGTGTGAAATGTTACCTGCATTTCCTTTGAAAGCTGCATGGCCCTCTTCACCAGGACACTCCAGATGCCCTTGAGGATATCCTTGACCTCTGTCCTCACACTCTCCTGCAGATCCTCCAAGTCAGACAGCCTGGGGGCAAAGTTCACACACCTAGCTATGACATTTATTCATTCTTTCATGAGACTAAATAACCACAAATGAACAGCTCAACAATGACGGATCCAGACTCCTGAACAATTGGTGTGCCGCCATAATTTTCATTCACGCACACCCAGACGCGTTAACAACTGACCGTCCATCCAGGTCCTGTAGGTTCTGTTGCACAGTCCCTCTCTGCATCCTCACAGTCTCGAGTAGATACTGTAAGCATTTCCTCTGCTCTGGTAAAGCATCCTGGGCGAACTGGTACCTAGAGAAAATAAACAGAAATTACAGAAAGAGGGAACATCAAGTAGTAAGGTAAGGCATGAGGAAACTGATGACATCTATGGTCTCCATATGTATATTTAGAATGCCGCTAGAGGAGATGGTTATCGTTTTATGGGCTCCTAACCAATTGTGCTATTGTGTGTTTTTTCGCATTATTTGTGACTTATTTTGTACATAATGTTTTTGCCACCGTCTCTTATGCCCGTAAAGAGCTTTTGGAGAGAAGGACAGCGATTACTCACCTCGCACTGGACAAAGATTTTTTCTTTAACGAGTCAGACGCAAATAATTTCATTCTGACAAGGCCCAAATCTCCGTCAATAGCATGAAGAAGAGACTGAGATATCGGGGACGTAGGTCGGGATGCCTTGTAAGGATCCAACGGTGAGTGGGTAATCTGCCTCTACCATCTGTCCTACTAGGCAACGTGCAATCATTGGATAACAAACTGGATGAGCTCCGATCAAGACTATCCTTCCAAACGGTCATTCAAAACTGTAATATCTTATGTTTTACCGAGTCGTGGCTGAACGACGACATGGATAACATACAGCTGGCTGGGTTTTCTGTGCATCGGCAAGATAGAACAGCTGCTTCTGGTAAGACAAGGGGTGGCGGTCTGTGTATATTTGTAAACAGCAGCTGGTGCACGAAATCTAATATTAAGGAAGTCTCAAGGTTTTGCTCGCCTGAGGTAGAGTATCTCATGATAAGCTGTAGACCACACTATTTACCAGTGGCCTAGCCAGAGCCTGGACTAGAACCCAATCAAACATCTCTGGAGAGACCTGAAAATAGCTGTGCAGCGATGCTCCCCATTCAACCTGAAAGAGCGTGAGAGGATCTGCAGAGAAGAATGGGAGAAACTCCCAAAATACAGGTGTGCCAGGCTTGTAGCGTCATACCCAAGAAGACGAGGTTGTAATCGCTGCCAAAGGTGCTTCAACAAAGTACTGACTAAAGGGTCTGAATACTTAGGTAAATGTGATATGTTTTATTTTTATTACATTTGCAAACATTTCTAAACCTGTTTTTGCTTTGTCATTATGGGGTATTGTGAGTAGATTGAGGGGGAAAAAAAATACGTTATCCATTTTAGAATAAGGCTGTAACGTAACAAAATGAGGAAAAGGTCAGGGGGTCTGAATAATTCCGAATGCACTGTAGCTCCATCCCTGTGTATTTTATTGTTGGGAAGGGCTCGTAAGCAAGCATTTCACGATAAAGTCTACACCTGTTGTATTCGGCGCATGTGACAAATACAATTTTATTTGGAGGTGCTTGAGGGAAATCTTACTTGTGCTCCTTGTGGAAGGTTAGCTGACAATCACGGCAAGTCAGCTGATCACAAGTCACACAGAAAAGCTTCATCTGCTCTCTCTTATGGATGGGACACAACGCTGTCCTGCTGAAACCTGGAGATTGAACATTTCACGCCATCACTGACAGCTAACAAAATATCCATTAACACTGCTTTGAATAAGGTGTTCCTTCGGATTAAAACGTTTAATGTGCTAAATGTTTGTGGTCATAGTCTGGTCTGACGTAATGGCAGAAGGTTGTACCTGGAGGTAATTGGGGTAGGACATTATGGTTGCGTATTAACTTCACCCTCTTGTGAGCTGCCACACAGTCAGAGCAGAGCGGTTCGCCACATTCTACACACCAGCCACAGACCACAGGCTCATCACAACCCCCACACTGAAAGAGAGGGGTATCATATCAGCTTTCATTCCATTCATAGCCAACAGGCTAATGCATGTTTACATTGAGTGATAAATGAGTTTTGTTCACTGTCATTTACAGCAGCACCCATCCATTACCTACCCAGGGTTTTGAATCAGTGGGGAAGCTAGGGAGGAAAGGATTGTCAATGATTTCGGAAGAAGTGTATTGCCTTCCACAGACCGGACATTCTAGGAGAAAATGGAAGTGATATTCAATTCACAGGATGGACAGGAATGCTTGTCTGCAATCACTTTTTCATGTCTTGAACAGACTTACACGTTTACTACAGAAATGGTTTGATTAGTCCATGTGTGGCATATTTTAATTATTGGACAGACTGAATCAGACTGGTCAGAGACTGAATCTGATCTGTGGTCAAGTCTGTTCAGCCTAGTTATACTAAATGCAACCTAATCACTAAATTCACAAATTCTTAATAGTTTCTAAATAGTGTGACATCTTTCAACATGGCTCACCTGTCTTGAAATCACTTAGGGGAACACACTCCCGACACACAGAATGTAGGCATGGTAGGAGTTGAGGATTTCTGTCAGGCTTCAATTCCGTACAACACAAACCACAACCATCGAGGGGGCACAGTGGTCGCACGGTTACAGGTGAGGTTGTCCCCCTGTCAGCTCTCGGAGATACCATTTCACCAAACGATTATAAAACTGTCTAACCACCACGAAACAAAAAGGTGAGAAGAAAAGTGAGTTACGAGTGAAATGCGTACAATGACACAAAGCATTCACCCGGAGTCACACTGGCACAGTTCGTTTACTTTCAGCATATCGAACTAACGTTAGCTAATGTTAAATGGTTTATGGCCACGTCTTATTACTTGAGATTGTGAGACTAGCTAGTAACGTTAGTAGCAAGGCCCTCAAATCAATTTCCACGCGTCACCTAAAAAGTCTAGTCATTCGGCTTTAACTTATATTAAAACGATCGTGTTAAAATTAGCCGGCGGTAACCAGCTTACCAGACTCCAACAAACATGTTATTTGGCGCGAAGGTAGAAAAATAAAAAGTTGCGTTCTTGCGACTCAATAGCCCGTATGCAGGTTCCATGATCGAACGTTCTAAACACACTTCCTATCGGTGTGACAATTTCCGGTCAGTCTAGTTGTTATCGACGATGTAACGTTACAACCACTATGTCGCAGTTTTTTACTAGGTGTCTTCAGGACTTGCCTCAAATTAATATTAATGATGTACATCGACTTGTTAAATCAGCCACAGAGACTCAAGCTAGCAAGAATGAAAAGGGGTTCAAGATGTATATAGGAAGCTACATAGACAACTATGAAGGTGAGTACCAAGTCAGTGACAGATATAACGTTAGCTAGCTACAATCATTAGCTAGCTAATATAACTATTAACTGTAGCTAGCTAGTTACTTCGTAAAATGATGTAACGTTGACAGAATCTATATTTTCGTTAGCTTGGTTAAGTTATGCTTGTTAGGTCCATGAGGAAGAGTGAAAAGCCGCACAGCATGAGAGTAGGGAAAGGTTATAGATAGCTACTAGGGACCTTGTTAAACATCTCCTGTGAGACACTGTCATTATGGTCAAAATGTGTTGGAGACAGTGTCAACGTTTAATCTTATCAGTAGATAGATATTAGATGGATATTAATGATGGGTCCCAATCCCAATTTAGAATTGCCCACTTTACCAAATAACCTGTTAAAATCTGTTGATGCAGTGTTTGGTAATTGTGTTACTGAGACACAATCTATTCCTGTATAGTTAAATAAGCCCCTAGTTAATAAGACTAGACACAAGTGTTTATTGTTATTTATGGGCCGCATCATTCTTGTTTCTCACTTCAGTCACTTCACTTCACAGATGGTATTAAAGCACTCCGAACCAGTGATAGTGGTCCAAAGCCACTGCTCCTGTGTTGCAGGAAGTGCTCTGTGCAATCATCTGGTGGCCCTTCTTTACCAGACAGCGCACTACTCTCAGCTAAACATTCCTGCTGCACCACCAGTTCACAGCTGCACAGACACAGAACAGCGTTGGCACAAGCCAAGAACACTTGTGAGTCTATCAGTATCCATAAAAAAATGCACCTGAAAAGTATTCAGCCTATGTAACAGTAAATCCTTGTTAATTAGGGTGTGAAACCAGGTCCAGTTGATGGGATAGAGTTCCGTAAACCTACTAACTCGTGTGCTGATGGAATAAGGTAAGTTGGAGGTTCCTAGAATGGAAACATTTTAGAAACCATTTTCTTGTGATTGTATCCAGATAATGACAAATGTTTGGGACAAAGCCCGGGGGTAAATATATAATCTATAAATCTGTATATTTTAATTAATTTTATTTGTACTTTTGGGCTTGTGCTGTTTCTGGAAAAGTTACATGAGTCTATCATAGTAATCTCTCCAACCTGATGTTAAGGTTTTAAAATGTTTTGCAGAAGTTCTCTCTACAAAGCACTCAATGGATACATGCCTGACATGGACCTTCTCCGCGTCTCAGAAACGTATGCCTACTTTTCTCCACTTACTGCCCCTCTTGTGACAACAATGGAAATGTCAGCTGATGTGCCCCTGGTTGAGTCCGCCTTTGGGCCAGTGCAAACCAGCAGTGTTCTGTCCTATCAGCTTCCACAGCCAAAGACCCGTGAAATTGTGAAGATTGCCGATGCCCCTTCTCCACCAATACTTCCATTAGATGGCTTCAGGCTTCCCAGTGTGCTTACGTCCTTAGCCATCAGGAGCAGTTCCACCTCAAGGCATTAGAGACAACCTACGAGATGTCACACAAAGTCGAGGTTGCTACAAGGGAGCAGAGCAGCAGCCCGGAATGGCATCAGCTCAGGAAAATGAGAATAACATCCTCTCGTTTCCGAGAGGTTTGCCATGTCCGGGGAGAGACCTCAGCTGACCACCTAGCTGAGCTGATGTTCAAGGGATCTGGTATGCAGACCATGGAGATGAAGAGGGGGCCATGGAGCCAGTGGCTGTACAGGAGTACTGCACACTGAAGAATGTTAACTTCTTTCTGTGTGGCTTCGTAGTGCACCCAGGTGCTCCGTGGTTAGGCTCCTCTCCAAATGGAATCATATTTGATCCCAGTGTGAGACCACACTTTGGACTCTTAGAGGTCAAGTGCCCAAATGTACCAAGTTATGTTGACTGCCCTTACCTGAAGATACAGAATGGAGAGCTGAAGTTGAATAGATCTCATGCTTACTACTGGCAGGTGAAAGGTCAAATCCTTCTCACAGGTTGTAGCTGGTGTGACTTTGTCATCTGTGCACAGGAGGACATCCTAGTTGAAAGGATATATACAGATCTACAGGTTTCAAAAACTATAAGAGAGAAGGTTGACCACTTATTTTTACCACTACTTGCAGAAGTGTCTCTCGCACCTGAATGGATGCCCTGCAGGAGTGCCGAGTTTAGTGGTTTTATGAAAAATAAGTATTGATGTTCTTGTGAAGAAATCTACAGTAGAGTAGATTTGTAAAAAAAAAAATATATATTTTTTCAGCAAATGTTCAACAGTTCAGTTAATCAATTACACATCTAACATTGTATTCAATCTTGCATTCTGGCTATTCTGTGTTTACTTGATTTACTTCCCCCACCCCTGTTACTCATTGCCTAATTAAAGCCAATACAAGCTCCACACAAACTGATATTCACTACAACACAAATGATTGATAGATGTCGTAGATAAACAAATTATTATTTTGCTGGTAGCAAATAAACACATTTACACTGGCTTGGCCCATGCTCTGGACCGGATCAGAGACGGTACAGTCCACAGGCAGCGCACCTTGTTCTTCATCCCCCTGTCGGAGCAGGAGGTTTCAGTCATCTTCCCCAAACACCAGGTCTCTTAAATGTGCCAGTTCCACGCGAAGACAGTAGGAACAACACCTCTTTAGGTATTGTCACCCCCCAATATTTCCCTCAGCAAAGTCACTTTCGACGAAATGTGTACTAAATGTTTGGTGACAGCAAAGTTGTCTCGATGTACTGCCACCAACCACCTTTTTATGAGCTCTACATCGACCGGGAAACGATGGAAGCTCACCATACCGTTACATTTGAAAGAAACTGAACACAGAGGCACTGAACAATGTTTATTAGCACCTCCTTCGCGGGGCTGTAATTTAAACGTAGTCATTGCGAACTATTTCAGTCAGAAATGCATCGACGATAGCTAGTAAGCTAATGATAAAAACAATAGCAGAACTCGCTCCAGAAGTCAGCAACACGATCGGAAGTAAGTTAGAACGTTGGAGGCGGTATAATGCATAGAGCGTTATTACCGAATCCCAATTGAAGGGCAATCTGCTGTCCAAATAATACCGAAACACCCCGCCACTGTTTCGATAAACTACTGCGGGATGGGGCTGAACAAAATTCATAGAACTGTATGCAAGGACTGACCATCTATTATACACAATTATATTTTAAACCATGTTTTGAGGCTATACAGTGTTATTTTACAATTACAAATTGTTTAAACACAGAGTACAACAAGCGTATACTTTGGGTTCTGATGGGGTTGGACAGTTGAACTAAGATCATGAGGAAACAATGGCTATATATCATGCAATTAAAATTCCAAAAATGTACGTAGCAATCACAGATTTCCCCTTTAAAGGCAGAGCAACAAGATGAGGGGGTTGTGTGGAAAGGCACCAGGCAGGGTACATCTAGGGCCTTTTCCCATCCTCTCCTCAAACCTCTCTCCTCCATGCCCCGAAAACCGATAAGTGGACGAGGAGATGTCAATGCGTTAGTAGGCAAACGGAAGTGTCCTCTATTCCTCCGATAGCCACATTTCATCGAGGATGAATCTGCCACAGCCCCTTTGCATCAGTTTTTTTTTTGTCGGAGGAGATAAGCGCTTAAAAACAATATTGAACTTATCGTTTTATCTATAAAATATTTTTTCACAACAAACTTCATTTATGCATTTATTTTGGGATCCACCCCTATAAATGGTATTTGCCTGATGAGGTGCGAGTGGAGGTCAGTCATTACATTCAAGCACATTTTCTTCACTTTCCCTCTCCTCGCCTCCTCGATTACCTTTTACCTTTTTCGAAGCTAACCAATTGAAAAAAGGCCCTAGATTTCAAAACTGTTCTGTGAAGGACTCAGGTAGGATATACACTATCCTCAATGAAAGTTGGCTATCGGAGGACATTCTTCCGATTGCCTACTACCGATTTGACATCTCCTTAAGCACTTATCGGTTTCTGGGTCACGGAGGAGAGAGGACAGAGAAGAGGGTGGAGAACTGACTTTTTCCCAAATGAGAAAAGGTCTAGGCCTATTTGAAGTTAAAGCAAATTGCCCACAATTTATGAATTTAGCTACATAAAATAAAATAGATCAGGTTACCAGCGCTAGTTTATTGTGTGAAGAATAATCAATCATGTTGGAGAATTATTATTATTTTTAAACATTTCCCCACAGACTGTGCGGATTGTTGCATATTGTTTGGGACAGGGCACCTCAATTAAAGGGAAGTTCCACTTAATACAATCTAACATGATTTTCTCACTTACCTTGGAAGTACCTGATTTTTTTTAAATGTATTTATTTTAAAAATTATTATACATTTTTGTTTTTGGAAGTGCGTGATTGCCTAACACAATATTTTGGATGCGTTTTGCTTGCATAGATTTTTGGAGTGATTTTGGGGTCATTGCAGTGACCCACACACTTCTGTATAATTTTGTGATTAAACTCATAGAAACACAAGACACGTCTATTAAAATAACACACAACTAAAATCTCAATTCCAGCAACCTTTTGGTGGCCCCTGTAATACGGGACAAATGACATGCATGCCATATGTAATCAATTACACAAAATGCGTAAGCATGAAAAAAGTCTAGCTTACGGATGGTGAAATTATTATACATTATTTGATTAATACTGTAATAATTGTAAGTACAGGCAATTAAATGTGTAATTGAGCAGGATTTACAATCCATGCTGAAGTATAATTTTTTGTTTTATGTATTTGATTAATTCTGTCATGTTTTCAATTCCACTCTGTATGCTCTACTACACAAGCCTAAGTGAATTGAGCACATGAATGCAAATTATGAAGCATTTTGTGTTGCATGGTAAGAATATGACTGACTTATTTGTCCTGCTAAATGTCTCTTCTTGACTTTTTCATCTGATTAAGTTATAAGTTAACATACCATCATCTTAGTACATAAAACACAACAGTATGCGGACACCTTTGCGCTCGCTACATAAAGGCTTCCCCCCTTTGGCCCGTTAATGTAATACAGCCTTCAGTCAACAAACTCACTGCTAAGCTGGAGCTGAAACCCTTCAAAGTGTTTTTTTCAGCGCTCCCTCACATCACTGGTCACCACAGTAGTCCTGATGTCTGAGCGATGGCCTCGCTGTCCATCAGTGGGTAATATAAGCCTCAGTCCTCTACCCTTACCCTCTAAGCACAGACCCTTGTCCTCCACCAAGTCTCTGGGAAATCACACCGGTTTGTGCTCCCACCTCTTCTGCCACTCCCTCCATCCCAACTGTGCTCTTTAGCCAGTCTTCGGAGGGTGCAGGCACTAAGAGCAGTTGCTCCTCCTGCTGCTGGCTGTCTGCTGGCTCTGCTTCTATGCAGTTCAGGCCTGTGAGGAGTAGCCCCTGCTGGGAGGCTGGGCCAGGCTGCAGAAACTGAACCCGGCTGTGGGTATCCTGCGGTGCTGTTCTGCCCGAGGGCTGTGCCCGTATCTGCTGCAGGCCCACCTGTGATTGTGTTTGCAACAGGGGGATGGACAGCTGAGGGTTGCAGTGAAGTTCCATGCCAGCTTTCACCCCTTTCTCTGGTGGCAGCACTACCTTGACTACCAGCACACCTCCACCACTCTCAGATGCGCCACAGTGACATTAGTAACTTTCATAGATTTCCTGTGGCGCTCCTCCATATGTTGTGACCTCTCCAATCTTTCGACCTCGAGCCTTCTTTGGAATTCATCTTCCTCTTTGACCCTTTGTCCCTCTCATCAACGCAAGAGCTCCAAGAGCCATCATCCACAGTTCCCTGTCCACCTTTTCTTATCCGAGAGCTTCCCCCGGACACTTTAACCCCATTGTCCTCACGCCCTCTTCCACAGTAGAAGTAGTAACCCCTCCTCTTAAACCCCAAGTCCTCTGCCACTTCCTCCATCTCAGTCTCCTCTGGCTCGGCCAGGTTGGCACCTCCTCCTGCCCTATCTCCATCTTCTCTCCAACCCCTGAATTCGACCTCCCCTGCCCTTAGCTCCGTCCCGTGAGCGAAGCAGGGTGTGTTTCAGGGTGTGTTTCTCCGAGGCGCAGGAGCGCATGCTTGATTGAAAAGTTTTCTTACCTAGTCTGTCGGCTTATGACAGTCTGTTTGCCCTTTCCTCTAGGAATTTCCCACCTTCCTCTTCCTCCTGGCTGCGGGACCATTTTGAAGACTGTGGGCAATACATCATCCGTCAGCCTTCAGTACCCACTGTGTAAAGTTACCAGAAGGTAAGATTAGGAACATTTAAAATGCTGGCAGTTATCCTTGATGCACGGTTACAGTGCATTCGCAAAGTATTCAAACCCCTTGACTTTTTCCACATTTTGTTATGTTACAGCCTTATTCTAAAATGTATTAAATAGTTTTTTCCCCTCATCAATCTACACACAATACACCATAATGACAAAGCAAAAACAGCTTTTTAGAAATGTTAGCAAATTTATAAAAAATAAATAACTGAAATGCACATTTACATAAGTATTCAGACCCTTTACTCAGTACTTTGTTGAAGGACCTATGTTTATTTTTGTATTTTTTATTTAACCTTTATTTAACTAGGCAAATCAGTTAAGAGCAAATTCTTATTTACAATGACGGCCTATACTGGCCAAACCCGGACGACGCTGGGCCACTCAAGGACATTCAGAAACTTCTCGAAACCATTCCTGCGTTGTCTTTGCTGTATGCTTAGGGTTGTTGTCCTGTTGGAAGGTGAACTTTCGCCCCAGTCTGAGCCTCTGGAGCAGGTTTTCATCAAGGATCTCTCTGTACTTTGCTCCGTTAATTTTTCCCTCGATCCTGACTAGTCTACCAGTCCCTGCCACTAAAAAACATCCCCACAGTATAATGCTGCCACCACCATGTTTCACCGTAGGGATGATGCCAGGTTTCCTCCAGACATGACGCTTGGCATTCATGCCAAAGAGTTCAATCTTCATTTCAACAGAGAATTTTTTTTCTCATTGTCTGAGAGTCCTTTAGGTGCCAATTGGCAAACTCCAAGCGGGCTGTCATGTGCCTTTTACTGAGGAGTGGCTTCCGTCTGGCCACTCTACCATAAAGGCCTGATTGGTGGAGTGCTGCAGAGATGGTTGTCCTTCTGGAAGGTTCTCCCATCTCCACAGAGGAACAGTTCTTTCATTTCAGTCTTTATACAGACATCCCCAAAAAATGAGGATTAAGGGGTCAGACTGTAACTCTAACCATCAATACATAAATAGCTCAAAAGGTGAACTTGTGGCTAGTCCTAACCACCCCGCTACTAAGGCTGACGTTTTTCCAGTGGCAACTAGGCACTAGAGATGCACTACGTGGCCACCTGCTCGTTGAAAATCTCATTCCAAAATCATGGGCATTAATATGGAGTTGTTCCCACCTTTGCAGCTATAACAGCCTCCACTCCTCTGGGAAGGCTTTCCACTAGATGTTGGAACATTGCTGCGGGGACTTGCTTCCATTCAGCCACAAGAGCATTAGTCAGGTCAGGCACTGATGTTGGGCGATTAGGCCTGGCTTGAAGTCGGTGTTACAATTCATCACAAAGGTATTCGATGGGGTTGAGGTCAGGGCTCTGTGCAGGCCAGTCAAGTTCTTCCACACTGATCTAGACAAACCATTTCTGTATGGACCTTGCTTTGTCCACGGGGGCATTGTCATGCTGAAACAGAAAAGGGCCTTCCCCAAACTGTTGCCACAAAGTTGGAAGCGCAGAATCATCTAGAATGTCATTGTATGCTGTAGAGTTAAGATTTCCTTTCACTGGAACTAAGGGGCCTAGCCCGAACCATGAAAAACAGCCCCAGACAATTATTCCTCCTCCACCAAATTTTACAGTTGGCACTTTGCATTGGGGCAGGTAGCGTTCTCCTGGCATCTGCCAAACCCAGATTCGTCCGTCGGAATGCCAGATGGTGAAGCATGATCCAGAGTCCAATTGCGGTGAGCTTACCACCACTCCAGCCGACGCTTGGCATGGCACATGGTGATCTAAGGCTTATGTGCGGCTGCTCGGCCATGGAAACCTATTTCATGAAGCTCCCGACGAACAGTACTTGTGCTGACGTTGCTTCCAGAGGCAGTTTGGAACTCGGTAGGGAATGTTGCAACCGAGGGCAGACGATTTTTACACGCTACTCGCTTCAGCACTCTGCGGTCCCATTCTGTGAGCTTATGTGGCTTATCATTTCGCGGCTGAGCCGTTGTTGCTCCTAGACGTTTCCACTGCGCAATAACAGCATTTAGAGTTGACCGGGGCAGCACTAAATTTGATTAACTGATTTGTTGGAAAGGTGGAATCCTATGGTGGGGCCACGTTGAAAGTCACTGAGCTCTGGGGTACGGGCCACTCTCCTGCCAATGTTTATCTATGGAGACTGCATGTCTATGTGCTCGATTTTATACACCTATCAGCACCGGGTGTGGCTGAAACAGCCAAATCCACAAATTTGAAGGGTATGTAGTGTACATTATCACCTGACCTATGGAATTCTGAGTAAACACTGCCCTCTATCAGTTGGAAGAGACACTACATACCTGACTCCTGAGAGTTTGAAATTCTCTGGGGTGAAGTGCTTAGTGCAGAAATAGATTAAGTTGCTCTGGGGGTCCCATGGCCCCTGATCTTGTGGGCCCTTGCGTTGCGAGTTGATGATCCATAGGTCCTGGCGTGGGGTTCCGTGCTTTGGCAACCTGGCAACCAAACAAGCTTAATGAAGACTTACAATAGATTCAGAGAGGTAGGGTTAAATGCAGAAGACACATTTCAGTTAATGTATTCAGTTGTACAACACAGTAGGGATCCCCCTTTCCCTTTCCTTTCCAAAGTAATACATAGCATGCACATGGTTATCAGATTAAGTAGGTCAGTGTTCATGTCAAAATCTTCTATATATATATATATATATATATATATATATATGGCAAACATACAAATGCTTAGGGTTAGGAGTTTCAAAAATAGTGGGTTGGTAATGGATGTTCAGTTATGAACTGGCACAACTTCAATCATTGATCTGTTTCTGACATAGTAGGCTATTGCTTTACAAGTCACGGGTCTATGTTAACAAATCTAACGCAACGGTAAATCGGTAGCGTTATAGGTTTGGAAGTGTGTCAGAATTTGTTTTGCTATGTTCACAAATGGAATTACGGGCGCAGTAGCTGCCGGTGGCGCGAAATGGCTGGGTTTTGATACATAAACAAGTTGTGGGTGTGTCGAGACTTGGCCTCTCGCTGGCCAATCAAAACGTGCTCCATGGCTAAATATGTGGTTCCTTCAAGTTGTGTATTTACGTTCTTTTATGTATTGCGTTGTCATCAACTCCAATTCAAATGTTAGTCCGTTATAGCCTAGTTTGTTAAATAGCCTGCCCCTTATTGTCTAAATATGTTAAACATGTTTGTAGTCCACATTGTTCTAATTTCATTGCTTCAATATGGATTGTTAAACATAGGCTATAACATTTGCACTGATATAGGGGCTAGGCCGACTGTAAATTGCGGTCTCGACATGGACATGCCAAACGTAGTCAATAAGCAAGATTAAACTCACTAGGCTATTGATAAGGCCTAAAAAGACAGTATATAACTAATCAAATTCTATAAAAAAAAAGAAACAACAAATGTTTTAAATAGGCTATATGTAAATACAGTTACAGACACCATAATTGCACCCCGTGGGCGTATAATACAGACGATGCATCTTAGACTATGGAGGGTTTTACGCACATCCAAACTTTTCTTAGGGCCTTGATAAAGATCCAATGTAAAGACAAAGGGGGAATGTCCATTCACTGTTATACTGCTCGCAAATGTGATGTTTTATAAACATTATGGAACCATCTTACAGATCAGATTTGCACTTCTCCTGAAATAGCCTTGCATTTTAGACATTCATATGTTAAACCCATTGAAGGTGAATCTTTCTAATAAGTTTAGTACTTAATCAAATGAACCAAAAAACATGAACTGTTTTTTTAAACCAAGAACAATATTTCTAAATAGGATCGGGTCAGAAGCATGATATAATAAATCACTTCTCTCGTTCCATGGCACTCTGTGTACACGTAGGCCTAAATATCTTTACACAAAACATTCGCGTGTCGACACAAAATACTAGGCTCCTGTATCGTTGCCTATGTGCGAGCCAGATTTGAAAGAAAATATGCCATTGATAGGGCATTATAGGAGGTCTGAATAGTATGGACTGGAGCGTGTCTTTTGTAATCAGACGAGGGGCGCTCTGAAAACAATGGGGATGGATAGATAGCCTACTTGAACAAGCAAAATGAAGTATGCTTGTTTTTTTTAAATCAAATTCAACAAAATGGGGGTGGAAACCATTCATTTTTTAAATGTTTCTAAACATGAAATTCACTGGCACAAAAGGCACTTCTATCATTCTATGGGCACAGTGCGTCATGGCTGGAAAGGCTGTGCTCCTGCTCTCAAAATACATGCCATTATCAACTGCAGTACCGTTAAGACCTGCTTTTTGTGGGTCTTAAAATGTCCCATTAGTGCTGCATGAAATTAGAGCCCACAGTCTTAAAGGTGCAATATGCAGAAATCGCTCCGCCATTTCCTGGTTGTTCAGATTCAAATAGTTTGCCTAATTTCAGTTTGTGACAAAACAAGCAATGTATAGTGTAGAGAATTATTGTACCATCTAAACCACTGTGAAATATGTTTTCTATAACCAAAAATATTGTATTTTCACCTTGTTTGAAGCTGGTGTACAAAACCGAAAGTAAAAGACGCAAAGCAAAATGTAAGAACAGGAAGCATAGAAATAAAGCACATAGAACAGATATCCCTCTTCTTAGACTTGCTTTCAATAATAATGACAGATCTATAATTCACATTTCAATGTGAATTTGGTTGGTCGCCCCAAAAAACATTAATTGAAATGCATTCCAGGTGACTACCTCATGAAGCTGGTTTAGATTATGTCAAGAGTGTGCAAATTCCTGTATTCCAGTGTTTAATTGCTATATTGTAATTACTTCGCCACCATGGCCTATTTATTGCCTTACCTCCCTTATCCTACCTCATTTGCACATGCTGTATATAGACTTTTCTACTGTATTATTGATTGTATGTTTGATTATTCCAAGTGTAACTCTGTGTTGTTGTATGTGTCGAACTGCTTTGCTTTATCTTGGCCAGGTCGCAGTTGCAAATGAGAACTTGTTCTCAACTAGCCTACCCGGTTAAATAAAGTTGAAATATAAATACAATTAAAAAAAGAGTGTGCAAAGCTGTCATCAAGGCAAAGGGTGGCTACTTTGAAGAATCTAAAATCTAAAATCTATTTTTATTTGTTTCACACTTTTTTGGTTAATACATGATTTCATATGTGTTATTTCATAGTTTTGATGTCTTCACTATTATTCTACAATGTAAAAAATAGTACAAATAAATAAAAACCCTTGAATGAGTAGGTGTGTCCCAACCTTTAACTGGTACTGTATGTATTAATTTATACACATCATTGTTGACTATAGGCTACTGTGTCTTTTCTATCTTTTCCTGGTGTAGTCACTTGAAGCCACTACAAGTGAACACAAGTAAACTTTATTATCAAAGACATAAATGCTTTGTCTGACTTGTGTTTCCTAACCCGATAACAGCTCAGGTGTACTGTACATTCCCAAGCTTGTAGAAAATGAACAGTGTGCATTGTGACTGTAGAGAAACGGTTCCCTGGATGTGTTCATGCCAAATGGAAATGTCATTAAAAAAAAAATCTGTGAAATTACATATTTACTACTAGGCCCATCAGTAGCGGTATGTCAGGTAAAATCACCGGGTAAGCCAAGCATTGACTAAAATACAGTAGAATAGAATACAGTATATACATATGAGATGAGTAAAATTAGCACATGCTTTATACTTTTTTTGTCAAGTGCGGTCAGATGCTCGCTGGCTTCCCTTGCCTTCAATGCTACAGGCGGCAAACATGTCATACTCGTTTGGACCAGACAGCATCAGATAGATGGCCTACACGTAGAGAGACAGAGGGGCGCTGTTTCACTCGCTCAGATGCTTTCTCCTGTTTGATACATTCAGCCTCTTGTAAATTGAAGGACAATTATGAAACACAGAGAGACGAAAGATACATTATTTAGTATTTTATTTCTTTGGTAATGAATACACACCACTGAGGCCCATAAAACATTTTCAGGCACACATAGGAAGTACCGTGAAAAAAAGATAGACCCCCAAATGTCACGGTATAATTCGCATTCTGGGTAGTTACACTATTTTCACAAAAATACCATGACATTATAGTGGTTAGAGATGCCCTTTTTTAAATATATATATAGCAAGGCTGGTTTGTCATGTCATGAGTTACATATCCACATCTTTCATTGTTTTTAATATCTGATAAGCTCAGCATGATAACAAACAGTCTAGCAAAAGCCTTAGATGTAATTATTGGGAATTATTTTTGGGAAAATGATATGAACTGATACAAGATGAGCTGCTAAAACCATTTTCACAATATCTGTCACGTCAAAAAGTGTAACGCAAATCCAATGCAATTATAATTATATTATGCTATGAAAAAAGAAAAAACGAAAACATATTTTGTCTTTGTCAGTGCTTTAATGCAAAAAATAAACCAGTGCAAAGCAATTCCTCATACTGTCAATGCTACAGATCAAACAGAAACACATAACACATAGTAATTTCACATGAATCATCTAACCATGATCCTGCCTGTGGCCTAAGGGACCATCTGAAAGGCTGAATTATGCTATGCGAAGCAGTCACCAACTCGTCGCTCACCTCATACCTTATTCACCATAACATCTCTTTAAGCCAAACTTGTCAGCCGCATCATTGGTGGGATTCCTGCCCAACTCAAGTCGCCACTTCTCCCCAGCCAGCATGCCATTTCTGGAGTGGAAGACTTTTGCCAGGGAGGCGCTCATAGGAGAGGGGATGTACTCTTCACAGCGTGAGCCTCCAAGGCTGGGTGCACATTGCACCGTGTAGGAGAAGAAGAATGTGCCATATTGGAACACACAGACGTCACTCACATTTCCTCTACGCAGATCAAAGGAACATTCACCCAGGACATCTTTGTTCCAAACAATTCTGTCTGTGTCATACACCTTGAAAGTGAGTTTGGTGGCAAAGTTGATATGGATAGGTCCGAATTCAAAGCTCTCTGGCCAAACAGGATCGTCGTCGTCTTTGATCATCTCAGTGAGTTTGACTTGTTTATCATATGAGATCTCAACAAAACCATCCGTTTTGGTTGAGATGTCCCCGTATAGGCCCTTTGCTCTCAAACCATAGACTTGCAGCCTGGCCAGGCCTTTCCCAGCAGGGCAACAGTTGGACTTGATGCTCTGATCACTGTTGCAGACACAGGCACAGTGATCCCTTTTGCTGGTCCTCGTACCTATCTGACAGGACTCTGAGCATTTCTTTATCAGGGCGTTTTCAAGGATGTACTCCTCCACTGCTTTCTTCAGCCCAGGTTGAGCAGGATGTTCACTTTTCAACAGGAAGTGAAGGGGCTTAAGGGAGAAGTGCACCACGTCAGGGACTGTTTTCAAGGACTCCAGCCACTCTTTGTAGGTGTTTGCGTCCAACGCACCTGAGAACAGCAGGTCGCCTCCATTTACTATCCCTCCTTTAATTTCCGATTGGCGGTCACTGAACATGCTGCTGAAACTTTGGTTGGTGCCAAGTTTCTTCTTTAGCTTATTACAGTAGTGAAGCTCGGCGGTCAAACTAGCGCTGAATTGATATGACAAGGAGGCCTCGACATCGAGACAGTCCTTCACTTCAGTGACTGTCAGTCCGTTCATAGTCGCCTGACAAGACTTGATGGAAGTTATAGCGCTCACTTTCCCTCCCAGGTTGACTTGAGAGGTGAAATGAGTGCCGTATGTGTCTATCAGGTTTCTATAGGCCGGCTTAGTATTGAGGTCATAAACAGTGGGGAGCTTCTTCACCGAAATCAGAAATTGTTTGTGAAGAGGAGGATCTTCGACCAGGCTATATCTGAGGAAAAAAGTGACAATGGTTTGGTTAACATTTAACAATAATGGGTTGTATTTTAGTCTTTAATAGCAGTTAAGAGGAACGCAATTGGTAAGCATGTGATGGTATTGTATGTGAACTTATCATCATGCAATGGATACAGAATATTCATGAAAAGCGTTATATTAGCCTCATATTACAGTCTCTTTAAGAATCTGTTAGTTTAGTCACTGAAGTTGAGTGCATCACCTGTAGATGCTACAATGGACTTCATGCCTGGTGAAACTGTATCTGTCCTGCTTCGACTTTGCAATGGCATATGTTGCTTCTCTGGAATCTGTCCCTCCAATGACTGTCTTGACCTTTACTCCATTCATCGCAAGGTCCAGGCCAAGTTTCCAGTTGTTGGTCACGGCTGAAGTTGTGGTATTGATGAGGGACTCACTGGATTCATAGATGCTGCTTGAGACCTCCCGCTTGCAGTCGGTGATGGCTCTCCAGTTTGCCATGGCTGCTGGAAGCTTCTGTTTTACTCCACCCAAATAGAAATTGACACCTAACTCGCAAGTGTCTCCCTCCCTCTCCCAATTTTCCATGTCGATCACATAAGAACCTTTTCGCTGCATCTTCACAATGTCGAAACCTTCCCCTGCCAGGTTGTAACCAGGGACAAACTTGGCCTGCTCACATTCCTGTTGCTTGCCAGGAATCTTTCCCATCAAACTCCCTGCCAGGCACTGTACTGTGCCTGCCCAGCAGATCAGTAGAAGTAGACACAGCTCCTTCATCACACTCTTAATAGAAGAAAGTAGAAGTAATCAAAATCATTTAGCAGATACTTTTATCCAGAGCAATTTTTATCCAGAGGATTAAGTGCCTTGCTCAAGAGCACATCAACAGATGTTTCACCTAGTCAGCGTCAGCTCTGGGATTTGAAACAGCAACCTTTCGGTCACTGGCTCAATGCTCTTAACCACTAGGCTTCCTGCCACCACACACTGTAGTGACACACTGTAGTGAGCTTGTAATGGTCATTTATGAGTAAATGTGTTGTACTGATCCATTTGATCAGTGAAATGTATTGCTGTTCCAAGCACTAAGTACTTATCGATTACAGTACAGTGCACATGAAATAAAGTTTTAAGAAATAGGACAATATACCTTAAGATCTGTATGAAGAATTGTTGTCCTTCAGGTTTTATGACTAGACATCAAAAGATAAAATGTATAAAGTTTGAGACTTCATATCATACCATGTGCTCTTTCTCTTGGAGATGTAAAATGCCAGTTGTTTCTTGATTCTATATTGGATGAGAGAGAAGAGCCTTTAAATACACTGCTGGGTGGCTTGAGGGTTTTTTGCTGGTCATTGTCACAGAATATTTAGTGGTAAACCCCAAATTTCAATGCAAAAAAAAGCACATTCTCCTCTTGTAATTTGGTGACAAGTCAGTTGGTGGCTTTAGCGTTAGAATGCAAAAACTAAGAGGTTTAGGAGTTTGGTTATGCAAGACATGGTTCTGTTTCAAGTAAAAATATTTAAGGATGATTTCATATGGTTGAAAGACGTATTTTCATTTTACTTGGACAGTGATATCTTCAATGATGTTCTTGCTCTGTCATTTTTTTATCTAACAAATCTTCATGTGAGTCTTTCACACACACTCCTCTCACACTTTACCCTCACCACAGCCACCCATACTGGTACAGAGTTCTTCCTGAGACAGCTTGGACAGCAGTGTAACCCTGTGGGTATCAGTGACTTCAGAATGCATGGATGTTGCACTGGGTTCCCCTTAATGTTGCAAAATAAACCACTACAGCCACACGGGGCAGAGATGGAAACTGAACTGGTTGCTGAGGGGGAGGTGGGGGACAGCAAGCTTAAAAACTGAAAACATGCAGCCACTTACATTTGATGATGTCCCATCTGTGTATTTTGTGTTATAGGATGTAAAAGTTGACATATCATCACATGAGGTTAGCAGTGTAGCTAAGTGGTTACATTATTTGCTCAGTCAGAGCACAGGTGCAGTGAGTACAGCTTGTGTGCATGAAGAATACGGTAGTGTAGCTACTACACATCTATTACAATTCAAAATGATTGAAGGTCTATCAACATTTTTAAATCATCTAGTCAATTTGCTTTACCACAGTACTGGGACATTCACATTCTCCTACAGGATAAACTACTGCCAGTAGTACTACTAGTTTAAACGTTAAGTCACGATGACAGTACAGTAACATAGCATTGCTGATACATTGCTCTTCATGGTAAATGTTACCTAACCAGGCCATTATACATGCAGTGTAAATTCTCCACATTACAGTATCATCATGATCTGTTTCTTTGTATTTTATTTTCCAGCCATGAAAAGATTTATTAAAAACACGACTGATTTTGATGTTCTGAAAACACAAGACCTCATAATTATCCCCCCAATGCTTTATTAAATGTCTATTTAGGATGATCTAAGTCTTTAACATAGTGAAAACAAGATAAGAGCACAGAATCACATTTTTTTATAATTTTTTTGCAACCAAGAATAGGCAATTAGTCTTTCAGAGTACATTACCCTTTCCCTGTAATTTAATGCCCAACACAAGTTTATCTTCAATGAGTCTACAAAGAAAAGTACATTTCTCTCAGCTGCAACAACACCATTCAACTAATATAATCCCTGTAAATCCGTTGTCCTTTTAATCACATTTTAACAGAATGAACAAACCACAAGCACAAATGAACAGCATGTAGTTCTATTAGCATATCAAGATTGAAACGTATAGCAAAGGAAAGCTCTCATGTATAGACTATCAACATGCATTGACCTTACACAAACAAGACATTCACCACCTGCTGGATGCAGTGTCACCACAAGGGTTGCACATACTGTAGTGAGTGGATGATGGAGGGTGTTTGGACAGACAGATTCGTCAAAATATATGTTGTAACAAACCAAATGAGTTTGTAAATCTGTTCTAGGCCTACCTGAGTGTAGAACAGACCTATAACAATGTATTACAACAAGATATTCATTAAAAAGCTGTTCATGATTTTTTTGCATTACCTTCAGATATTTGTCAATTGATTTAAACAGTAATTCACAACATTTTGGCAGTTGGTTATTAACATACCCATGTAGTGGACAAATATTACTATGTTAAAGATTGTATTTTATCTAGTTCAACAGCGTTTTTTTTTTAAATCATGAATTATTCATTGCACTTGTTGAGTTTGAGTGTTTTATTAGAGGCACAATGATTGCAAGTAGGCCTATACTATCTCTTTTGAATAACTGCTATGTTAATTCATAGAGACACATCTCAATTGTCACTAAGAAGGCAGTATTTTACTGCATGTAACGCCTGCTCACCTTCGGTCTCATGGTTTACTCCTCCAGTTCCTTTGGCTACCAGCACATAGGTCACAGCAGATTATTTATGTTCTGATTTCTATCTATAACACGGGCCTTGGAGACCCACAGTGACATCTGAATTCACATGACAAACAAGAGAAAAAAAGTACAAGTGATCAAATTTGGAGTTAAGTACTTATCAATTACAGTACAGTACATATGAAGTAACATTTTAAGAAATAGGACAATATACTTTAAAGGCCCAGTGAATTCAAAATAAAATAAATGATTGTGTTTTGTGTCCTATTGCACAACAGCTTATGAAACTAACAGTGTAAAAGTGTGATTTTATTTCCTGATAGTTGCTGGTTGAAAATGTTTGTTTAGTTGTCACCCAAGTGTCTATCACTACGCTTTCAACAATTTAAAAGAACAGCAAAGTTCAAATGGGAATTCGTTTTTTTATACAACAGATGAATGTGTTATCACTGTGCTTCATCTCATACCATAACCAAATGACCTGGATTGCAGTTAAGATTACATTAAAAGTACATAGTACAAGTGATCAATCCCGTTTGAGATTCTGCGCAGAATATTACAGCAATTGTGAAGATCTCCACTGACCTGCGACAACCTATGCATTCTATCTTGAGCATGCAAGCTTTATATGATTACATAAGAATACATGTATGGTTACAGTAACCTAAACATGTGGCAATGGATGTGTTACTCATTTTAAAGTTGAATGTTACATTAGGGTCGTTCCACCTCAAAAAGCACAAGAAAGAGAATTTTGACACTCACCATCTGAAATTGTTCTGAAATTGTTTATGTTGTTAGAAACAGATACAATTAGCTTTGTTGCAATATAATTTGATCTCTGAGAAGTTAGGCTAATTGATTGCACCCAAATTGGTCATTTAAATGTATATGATTCATATAATATTCAATACATATAGTACCTTTTAAATAAAGTTTTGTTTAATTATTGGTTGAATGGAAACAATAGCTGTTGATGACTTTGCAAATGCTATATAGGCCTAAATAGCATCATTGATGAATATGAGTGGTAAAGTACCGTCACATTTAATTTGCTCTGTTTTAAGTCGATCTTTCAACATTCATTCTCATGATAGTACATTGGCAGTAGTCAGTGACAAATATCTTAGCTAAGCAGGGCTTGGTTAAAACACTGGATGGGAGACCAAAGGGTTGCTGTATATAGATCGATTCTCACGTAGGACGTACTGCCCAGCCTATAGTTTTTTCCTTTACCATTAGAATGCAATAACTAAGAGTTTTAGGAGTTTGGTTATGCAAAATATGAATATGTTTCGAGTTAAAATATGAGGTGGATTTCATATGGTTGAAAAACGTAGTTTAATTTGACTAGTAATATCTTGAATGATGATTTTTCTCTGTTGTTTTTTTAATCTAACAAATCTTTATGTGAGTCTTTCACACACACTCCTCTCACACTTTACCTTCACCACAGCCACCCATACTGGTACAGAGTTCTTCCTGAGACAGCTTGGACAGCAGTGTAACCCTGTGGGTATCAGTGACTTCAGAATGCATGGATGTTGCACTGGGTTCCCCTTAATGTTGCAAAATAAACCACTACAGCCACACGGGGCAGAGATGGAAACTGAACTGGTTGCTGAGGGGGAGGTGGGGGACAGCAAGCTTAAAAACTGAAAACATATGCAGCCACTTACATTTGATGATGTCCCATCTGTGTATTTTGTGTTATAGGATGTAAAAGTTGACATATCATCACATGAGGTTAGCAGTGTAGCTAAGTGGTTACATTATTTGTTCAGTCAGAGCACAGGTGCAGTGAGTACAGCTTGTGTGCATGAAGAATACGGTAGTGTAGCTACTACACTTCTCCTATTACAATTCAAAATGATTGAAGGTCTATCAACATTTTTAAATCATCTAGTCAATTTGCTTTACCACAGTACTGGGACATTCACATTCTCCCACAGGATAAACTACTGCCAGTAGTACTACTAGTTTAAACGTTAAGTCACGATGACAGTACAGTAACATAGCATTGCTGATACATTGCTCTTCATGGTAAACGTTACCTAACCAGGCCATTATACATGCAGTGTAAATTCTCCACATTACAGTATCATCATGATCTGTTTCTTTGTATTTTATTTTCCAGCCATGAAAAGATTTATTAAAAACACGACTGATTTTGATGTTCTGAAAACACAAGACCTCATAATTACCCCCCCAATGCTTTATTAAATGTTTATTTAGGATGATCTAAGTCTTTTAACATAGTGAAAACTAGATAAGAGCACAGAATCAATTTAGTTTGTATTTCATTGCAGCCAATAATGGGCAATTAGTCTTTCAGAGTACATTACTCTTTCCCTTTAATTTAAACCCTTGTAGCACTAATGCCAAACACAAGTTTATCTTCAATGAGTTTTCACCTGTCTACAAATTCAAGCAATTTCTCTTAGCTCCAACAACACCATTCAACTTATATCGTCCCTGTAAATTCCTGTTTTCCTTTTAATCACATTTGAACAGAATGAGCAAACTTCCAGCAAAAATGAACAGCATTTAGTTATATCAGCATATCAAGATTGAAACGTATAGCAAAGGAAAGCTCTCATGTATAGACTATCAAAATATATTGACCTTACACAAACAAGACATTCACAACCTGCTAGATGCAGTGTCACCACAAGGGTTCTGCCCTTGATCATGACTCTCAGTTCCATTACATTACACATACCAGTCATTGGACTAAGCCCTGTCATTGAGCATGTCCGTTTCAATATGCCCAGGATTTCTGTTTCCTCTGTGGCCTAAGAGCACATGTACACAGACAGTCGACTGTAATCCACTCGCCATCTCCTGTGATTGATTGTTTGCACACAGAGAAACACAGCTAGCTCCTCTGAGTCATGGGAAGGGCACCTCAACCAGACATTGGTAAATACAAAGTGGAACATCTCTATAGTTTCTAATGAAATTTGGAGGGGAGGTTGTTATTTGATTCCATTTAGAATGTATCAATACAACTGCTCTGTTAGGCTATGGTTTAGTTCATTTATAATCAAAACATACAGTCAGGTACAGAATTATTGGCACCCTTGATAAAGAGCAAAAAATACTTTAGAAAAACATTAATAGGAGAAAGAAAACAAGTATGCGGCCAGTATGTTGCAATAAACTTTAGTAAACTACTAACATAATATATTTACAAAATAATACATATAGACCGTTTCCTACTACAAAAAGAGGCTAAATGGATCCACCTCCTAGCACAGGAGGCTGGTGGCACCTTAATTGGGGAGAACCGGGTGGTGTTAATGACTGGGAGTGGAATCAGTGTAATGGTATCAAATACATCAAACATATGGTTTCCAGGTGTTTGATGCCATTCCATTTGCTCATTTCCGGCCATTATTATGAGCCGTTCTCCCCTCTGCAGCCTCCTAGATACTGTCACTCCCCACGGATTAAATGAGCATTAGACTGCAGTAGACCTTCTTAGACTGACTAGTATATGAACTGTGTATATCCCTTGTTACTATGAGTTTTTGATCATCGTCATGGTGTGCGTATTGTTTTTTATAGAACGTGTTTGATGCACAAGTGCATGTATTATCTTTTACCGCAAAACTCTGATAATTATCCTTTACGCACTTCCTTTGCATACATCTCTGTGCGTTAATTTTCATGTTGCATTTATTTTTCATGTTGCTTCTATACATTGACGTGATCATGTTGTATTTATGTTTTGTATATAGTTTATTTTCCTGACATGCGACATTTACTTGCCCCCGCCACGTCAGCTTCCGTCTACAACGCTCCCTGAGGAAGACTTCAGCAGTCGAAACGCGTGCAGTTGTTCGTCCTGATGTACAATGCTGACTGCTCCTTATATGTATTATTTTCTAAATATATTCCGTTAATATTTCACAAAAGTTTATTACAACATACTGCCGCCTACTCGTCTTCTTTTTTAGATAAAAAAAATGAACACTTCTTTTTTTCTTAAAATTGCATTGTTGGTTAATAAGTAAGTAAGCATTTCAAGGTGTCTTATGTAGCAGTCTGGTCTCATAGACTAGACGTAACATAGTAAATGTCAATCCGGGATACTCAAATTAGTATGATACTGAATGTTTTGTTTGATATGGTTTCATAGAACAGATGGTTACTTAAGGAAAAAATGAAAGTAGGATGGTTGGTCGTATAACGCTAATGTCTAGCAACCCAAAGGTTGTGTGTTCGAATCTCATCACGGACAACTTTAGCATTGTAGCTAATTAGCAACTTTTCAACTACTTACTACTTTTTGCTACTTTGCAACTACTTAGCTTACCCCTCTCCTACCCCTAACCTAAACCCTGTTAGCTCACCCTTCCCCTAACCCTAAACTGAACCCTTTAACCTAACACCTAAACTTAACCCTAACCTTAACCCTAACCCCTAGCCTAGATAACGTTAGCCAGAGCTAACATATTCATAACTATTCATTACATATCATACGTTTAGCAAATTCTTAACATATTGTAAGTTTAGCAAATTCGTAACATAAAATACAAATTGTAATTGATAACATATCATAAGAAGTGGGTGATGACATACACTAATTAATACATACCCTACAAAACATAACATTTTATACTAAATGAGCATCCTGGAAAATGCTCTGAGACCAGGTTGTCTGTAGGGAGGGAGTTTTGTCAAGATCCCTGACACACAATCTGAACGTTAACACTTGTCTCTTGCGGTACGGTATTGGAAGCATAAAGACCTTGTCTTTCATATCAGCGAGAAATAACTTTACGAAAGCTTCATCGAATAGCATAACTAAACGACCTGGATTGTAGTTGAGATTACATTGTAGTGCAAGTGATCAATGCTGTTCGAGATTCTGCACATATATTTATATTGTGAAGAGCTCCACAGACCTGCGACCTTTGCATGCTACCTTGAACATGCACGCTCTCTATGATTACATAATAATACTTTTATAGTTACAGTAACTTCAAAATGTGGCTATGGATGAGTTACTCATTTTAAGGTTGAATACAAACTGTTACATTAGTTTGTAAGATAGCTTTAACTTTAGGCTACTTACTGTGTTACAAAAATCATATGGAATTGTGTTGACAAGGCAACCAAATATCAACATTTAACGGAGATGTGTCTAATGCTTGGATAGTTTAATCTGTGCCACTGGCTTAATCCTATTCTTTAACTTTTATTTTTGGTTTAGTTGGAGACGTGAATCCAACACATCATTTGTTAAGCTGTCAACAAGTTAATAGGCTTTTTACTGTATTGCAAAAGTGATATTGAATTGTGTTTGGTTGTCAACGCAACCAAATATCAACATTTGAAGGAGATGACTTAGTGACTTCGTCTGACTTTTTAATTCCAGTTTGTCTACAAATTAATAATTGACATGTTGAATTCACGTCTCCATCTCAACCAAAAATCGTGGTTAAAGAATAGGACAAAATCAAATCAAATCCAAACTTTAAATGCACTGGTTGAAATGGAGATGTGGAATAAAACCCTTGGCCTATATGTAGTGTCTATATGTAACCCTAGGCCTATATGTAGTGTCTATATGTAACCCTAGGCCTATATGTACTGTCTATATGTAACCCTAGGCCTATATGTACTGTCTATATGTAACCCTAGGCCTATATGTACTGTCTATATGTAACCCTAGGCCTATATGTACTGTCTATATGTAACCCTAGGCCTATATGTACTGTCTATATGTAACCCTTGGCCTATATGTACTGTCTATATGTAACCCTAGGCCTATATGTACTGTCTATATGTAACCCTAGGCCTATATGTACTGTCTATATGTAACCCTAGGCCTATATGTACTGTCTATATGTAACCCTAGGCCTATATGTAGTGTCTATATGTAACCCTAGGCCTATATGTACTGTCTATATGTAACCCTAGGCCTATATGTACTGTCTATATGTAACCCTAGGCCTATATGTAGTGTCTATATGTAACACTAGGCCTATATGTACTGTCTATATGTAACCCTAGGCCTATATGTAGTGTCTATATGTAACCCTAGGCCTATATGTACTGTCTATATGTAACCCTAGGCCTATATGTACTGTCTATATGTAACCCTAGGCCTATATGTACTGTCTATATGTAACCCTAGGCCTATATGTACTGTCTATATGTAACCCTAGGGCCTAGAGAGCTTGCAGTCCTGCGTGAAGATTAAACTTATATCTTACATGCCCGATGTTGAGAAGCTGTCCAGTGATGTCCGAAAACAGAAGTCACATTAAACGGGTAAGAACACAATCCTGTCATAGGCACATTTAGTAACAAAGTGGCTGTTTTTATAAAGTGATTTCTGATTTTTGTCAGTATATATTTGGAATGACACATAGGGATATTATTGTGTTTTGTTGCTCAGGTCCGAGGATGGCTGCATTGTATTGTGCGTGTCAAAAGAGAAGAGGAGCTGCTGCACATTTGCAAAAAACTAAAGAGAAGAGGATAATGCACAGAAATCGAACTTAAACTGTATTATTTTAATTTGATATACTTTACCTTTTCAAAAGGCTGCTGTTTTATTGCACTCTGTCTGTTGCCCAGATAAGGGGGAAAAGAGAAGAGGATTGTATCGTATTATTGAGGATTGAAAAGGACTGCATTTTATTTCCATGGGGAGGTCTGAAATTACAGGAGGCCTATTATGCACGTTGCACATTTTGTTGTTGTTTTTTCGAATCCTAAAATAAAAATGACATAAAAAATCTGATTTATGTATTGTATTTCTATAATTTCATCAATGCAACGAAACATAATACATGAATATTATAATGGAAGTTAAACTTCAAGCACCATCGTACAGCAGAGTAGTCACGTGGTGCGTCATTCTCTCCAGGATGCGCTGCAGGTAAAATAAACGTTTAATCATGAATGCTCATTATGTATTTGTAGCCTACTTATCATTTTGATAGTAGGCTAATATAGACACTTACAGCATGTGTTGCCTTCATTATAAGGCTTATATAAGGCTTTTAATTTTTTGCGGCTCCAGACAGATTTGTTTTTTTGGTCCAATATGGCTCTTTCAACATTTTGGGTTGCTGACCCATGCCCTAGGCCTATATGTACTGTCTATATGTAACCTTAGGCCTATATGTAGTATCTATATGTAACCCTAGGCCTATATGTACTGTCTATATGTAACCCTAGGCCTATACGTACTGCAGTGGTGACCTGTCATTCAGGGCAGGTGGGGCCTGTTTTGCATGTTATTTTGGCATTAGTACGTGTCACATATTCGTTTTCAAACAATGTAAAAAACGAACATTTTATTGAGTTAATAAAACCCCATACAAACATGGTTTCTTGAGTAAGGCAGCTCCAAAATGCAGGTGTTTAAGCCTAGCTCAGTGCTTTCTGTAATGGTGGGGCAGCCAGCGGAAAATACGGAACGTAGGGGTTGGTAATGTTCTCTAGTTGCGCCGTGATTGGCTCAGTGTTCTGTCACTCATGGGGACACTATGTCACCGCAAAATCTACAGGTAGAGCTCGAAAATTCAAGCCCCTTGGGTGCTGCCATAGAGTTACATTAGAAGTGCCCATCCAAGAAGGCTCAAGGTCATTGGCCACAAATAAAATTATGTCAAATCACGTTATAAAATGAAATCCAATTTGATTTGTCACATGCGCCGAATTCAACAGATGTAGACCAATGCTTACTTACAAGCCCTTAATTAACCAATAATGCAGTTTTAAGAAAATACCCCCCATAAAAAAAGTAGGAGATAAGAAAAACAAATAATTAAAGAGCAGCAGTAAATAACAATAGCGGGGCTATACACAGGGGTACCGGTTCAGAGTCAATATGTCAATGTGCGGGGGCACTGGTGTCGAGGTAGTTGAGGTAATTATGTATATGCATGTAGGGTTATTAAAGTGGTTATGCATCGATGATGACAGAGAGTAGCAGCTGCCTGCGGGGGGGCAAATAGTCCAGGTAGTCATTTGATTAGCTGTTCAGGAGTCTTATGACTTGGGGGTAGAA
Organism: Salmo trutta; assembly: GCF_901001165.1. NCBI lineage: Eukaryota > Metazoa > Chordata > Actinopteri > Salmoniformes > Salmonidae > Salmo > Salmo trutta. The sequence continues at coordinate 30,318,223 of NC_042992.1, read as the reverse complement.
GCTGTTTAGAAGCCTCTTGGACCTAGGCTTGGCGCTCCGGTACCGCTTGCCGTGCGGTAGCAGAAAGAACAGTCTGGCTGGAGTCTTTCACAATTTTTAGGGCCTTCCTCTGACACTGCCTGGTATAGAGATGTACTGGGCCGTACGCACGACCTCCGTTGTGCCTTGCGGTCAGAGGCCAAGCAGTTGCCATACCAGTTGCCATACCAGGCAGGGATGCAACCAATCAGGATGCTCTCGATGGTGCAGCTGTAAAACCTTTTGAGGATCTGAGGACCCATGCCAAATCTTTTCAGTCTCCTGAGGGGGAATAGGTTTTGTCGTGCCCTCTTCACGACTGTCTTGGTGTGCTTGCACCATGTTAGTTTGTTGGTGATGTGGACGCCAAGGAACTTGAAGCTCTCAACCTGCTCCACTACAGCCTCATCGATGAGAATGGGGGCGTGATCGGTCCTCCTTTTCCTGTACAATCATCTCCTTTGACTTGATCACGTTGAGTGAGAGGTTGTTGTCCTTGCACCACACGGTCAGGTCTCTGACCTCCTCCCTATCGGCTGTCTCATCGTTGTCGGTGATCAGGCCTACCACTGATGTGTCATCAGCAAAAGTAATGATGGTGTTGGAGTTGTGCCTGGCTGTGCAGTCATGAGTGAACAGGGAGTACAGGAGGGGACTGAGCACGCACACGTCCTGGTAATCCGTCTGGCCCAGCGGCCTTGTGAATCTTGGCCTGTTTAAAGGTCTTACTGACATCGGCTGTGGAGAGCTTGATCACACAGTTACCCGGAACAACTGATGCTCTCATGCATGTTTCAATGTTACTTGCCTCGAAGCAAGCATAGAAGTTATTTAGCTCATCTGGTAGGCTCGTGTCACCGGGCAGCTCTCGGCTGTGCTTCCCTTTGTAGTCTGTAATAGTTTGCAAGCCCTGCCACAGCCGAGGAGCGTCAGAGCCGGTGTAGTACAATTCGATCTTAGTCCTGTATTGATGCTTTGCCTGTTTGATGGTTCATCGGAGGGCAGCGGGATTTCATATAAGCTTCTGGGTTAAAGTCCCGCTCCTTGAAAGCGACAGGTCTACCCTTTAGCTCAGTATGAATGTTGCCTGTAATCCATGGCTTCTGGTTGGGGTATGTACGTACAGTCACTGTGGGGACAATGTCCTCAATGCACTTATTGATAAAGCCAGTGACTGATGTGGTGCCATCGGAAGAATCCCGGAACATATTCCAGTCTGTGCTAGCAAAACAGTCCTGTAGTTTAGAATCTGCTTCATCTGACCACTTTTTTTATAGACCGAGTCACTGGTGCCCCCTGCTTTAATTTTTGCTTGTAAGCCGGAATCAGGAGGATAGAGTTATATATCTTACCGTAGCTTTGATATGACTGATCATGTCAACAACATACAGCGAGGGAAAAAAGTATTTGATCCCCTGCTGATTTTGTACTTTTGCCCACTGACAAAGAAATAATCAGTCTATATTTTAATGGTAGGTTTATTTGAAAAGTGGGAGACAGAATAACAACAAAAAAATCCAGAAAAACTCATGTCAAAAATGTTATAAATTGATTTACATTTTAACGAGGGAAATAAGTATTTGACCCCCTCTCAATCAGAAAGATTTCTGGCTCCCAGGTGTCTTTTATACAGGTAACGAGCTGAGATTAGGAGCACACTCTTAAAGGGAGTGCTCCTAATCTCGGCTTGTTACCTGTATAAAAGACACCTGTCCACAGAAGCAATCAATCAATCAGATTCCAAATTCTCCACCATGGCCAAGACCAAAGAGCTCTCCAAGGATGTCAGGGACAAGATTGTAGACCTACACAAGGCTGGAATGGGCTACAAGACCATCGCCAAGCAGCTTGGTGAGAAGGTGACAACAGTTGGTGCGATTATTCGCAAATGGAAGAAACACAAAAGAACTGTCAATCTCCCTCGGCCTGGGGCTCCATGCAAGATCTCACCTCGTGGAGTTGCAATGATCATGAGAACGGTGAGGAATCAGCCCAGAACTACACGGGAGGACCTTGTCAATGATCTCAAGGCAGCTGGGACCATAGTCACCAAGAAAACAATTGGTAACACTACTCCGTGAAGGACTGAAATCCTGCAGCGCCCGCAAGGTCCCCCTGCTCAAGAAAGCACATATACATGCCCGTCTGAAGTTTGCCAATGAACATCTGAATGATTCAGAGGACAACTGGGTGAAAGTGTTGTGGTCAGATGAGACCAAAATGGAGCTCTTTGGCATCAACTCAACTCGCTGTGTTTGGAGGAGGAGGAATGCTGCCTATGACCCCAAGAACACCATCCCCACCGTCAAACATGGAGGTGGAAACATTATGCTTTTGGGGTGTTTTTCTGCTAAGGGGACAGGACAACTTCACCACATCAAAGGGACGATGGACGGGGCCATGTACCATCAAATCTTGGGTGAGAACCTCCTTCCCTCAGCCAGGGCATTGAAAATGGGTCGTGGATGGGTATTCCAGCATGACAATGACCCAAAACACATGGCCAAGGCAACAAAGGAGCGGCTCAAGAAGAAGCACATTAAGGTCCTGGAGTGGCCTAGCCAGTCTCCAGACCTTAATCCCATAGAAAATCTGTGGAGGGAGCTGAAGGTTCGAGTTGCCAAACGTCAGCTTCGAAACCTTAATAACTTGGAGAAGATCTGCAAAGAGGAGTGGGACAAAATCCCTCATGAGATGTGTGCAAACCTGGTGGCCAACTACAAGAAACGTCTGACCTCTGTGATTGCCAACAAGGGTTTTGCCACCAGGTACTAAGTCATGTTTTGCAGAGGGGTCAAATACTTATTTCCCTCATTAAAATGCAAATCATTTTATATCCTTTTTGACATGCATTTTTCAGGATTTTTTTGTTGTTATTCTGTCTCTCACTGTTCAAATAAACCTACCATTAAAATTATAGACTGATCATTTCTTTGTCAGTGGGCAAACGTACAAAATCAGCAGGGGATCAAATACTTTTTTCCCTCACTGTACTTTCAAAATCGGAGCTAGCAAGCTGGACAAGCAGTCATCATCATGAATCACGTCGACAATCTACTGGCAAATCCTTTTCAATCCTAGTCATATGAAGTATCGGTGCTCATCGGCCATTGGACATAAACATTACACAACAAGTTGGAAATTGCAAATTCAACAATGAGTGGTTTGGAAGGAATCAGTGGCTAACTGCAATAGTTGCAAAGCAATCGCTAGCTTGCTGTTCAGTGGAGTGGAAGTGTGGTGCAAGTTTGTGTTTAAGTATTTTTAAAACCAAATAGTTTTAGACTTTTACTCAAGTACTATTTTACTGGGTGACTTTTACTTTTACTTGAGTAACTTTCTATTAATGTATCTATACTTTTCTCAAGTATGACAATTGGGTACTTTTTCCACAACTGCTAATTATGACGTTTCTGCGCTAAACTAGGTTGAATATTTTCTTAAATAGAACTCCCTTCAGTCCAGGATCACATAGTTCTTCAGTTGATTTCTCTCGCGAATTATTTGATTTCTCTAGAGAATTGGCGCGTTGGGCTCACAAAAATATAGAATTAAATGGAATTCAAGTAATTGAACCAATGTCAGTCAATAATCGCACAGCACTATTTATTAGAGGCACAATGATCGCAATTAGGCCTATACTATCTCTTTTGAATAACTGCTTTTTCTTCATAAGGACACGTCTCAATTGCTTCTAAGAGGCCAGTATTTTACTGCACGTAGCACCTGTTTTACTCCGCCAGTTCCTTAGGCTACCATCACATGGGTCACAGCAGAGTGACATTTGAATCCACGACTCTATCCTCTCCAGAAATGTTGTTAATCTGAACAACTGTGCACTATAGCTGTGCACTGTAATGTTAGAATACACTTGTTGGAAGAAATAATACATTTCTCAATACTACCCCACTTTTCCAGAATGTTAACCATTGATGCCCATTTAACTAATGAATTGAATTTCTTATAAATTCCTAGACACACTCCCTGGAGTACCAAATATTCTTTGTTGTCTTTATTAAGGTTAAGTATATTCTTGTAGTGCAATCCCCACGTTCTCTGCTATACCATGTCATGGTTAGCTTTACCTTCTTCCTTATCTGGTTACATTTGCCTTGAGTTATCACAGTCAAACCGTCACGTGTGTCCAAGAGCCAAACTTAACCGTCTTTGTATATAGCAACCACACCCCAGGAACCCTATTTGCCTATTTGTTGGCGATGATGAATGCAGCAGAAAGTCTCTAAAACCCTTCGAGTGTTACAATGAGGACCCTAAGCTTTTACCTTACCTTCATCCTTCAGTCGTCTTTGACCCCAAAGCCTTATGTTGCAGGTGAGATAAATACATTTCCTCTGCGACAACATGCATTTATTTGTTTGGGATATTCATTGGGTGTGTATGTTGTTTTGATCTAGTCTAGAATTATACTTTTTTCAGAAATGTATATTTTTTTTACAATAGAAATGACCTGACCATGTCAGTTGTAAATAGTCCTAATAGTACCATCCCCGAAATATTCATTTTTTTTGTCTAGACAGTGGTCAGTTGAAGAGACATATTTCAGTAAATTCTGTGCCAGAGAGTCAGATATACTGTAACAGTATACACTGAGCAAAACACAAGCATCAAAAAGGGTGAGGGTATTGCTGATAACCTTGCTTTACCTGAAAATGTATCAAGTTATATTGCATAGGCTTAAAGCCATGATAAAAAAAAAGAAAGGAAATTACAATATTATATGCTATTATGTCAAAATGGGATACGGCTCGCTAAATTTCATTCAGCTGAAGTAAATTTGACCTGAAGTTCATTGCATTAATTTGCAGCTGCTAATGGGACTTTGACAAAATAAAAGTATACAGTACCAGTGTTCTTTATGTCTGACCTTGCTCCTGCAAAGCAACAGCACACTAGACAGAGCCTACATGCCTTATACTCACAACAAGAGGTATCATGTGAGTTTTTGGTTTAAAATGCTTGTAATGTCTGTTTGCAAAGGAGTGGACTGGGAAACTCAGAATGTGGCATGTGAGTCCAATACAACTGATAGGTAAGGTATCAACAACATTTTGTTCACCAGCATTTATATCCAAATGTGTTTTGAATGCAGTTATTTGAATTGTGAGTGCAGTTATTTGAATTGTGAATGCAGTTATTTGAATTGTAAATGCAGTTATTTAAATTGTGAATGCAGTTATTTGAATTGTGAATGCAGTTATTTGAATTGTGAATGCAGTTATTTGAATTGTGAATGCAGTTATTTGAATTGTGAATGCAGTTATTTGAATTGTGAATGCAGTTACTTGAATTGTGTAACGTGCATTATAGATTTTTTTTCAATGTAGTATTTCAATGATCCAGATTTGATAAGCATCATAGCGTGCAAAACCTATGACCTTTTAGGACCTTTGTAGCATAATACAAATAACATGCCTAAATCACCTTGTTGAAAATGAGGAACTATGAAGATATTGTTCTTTTTTTCTAACCAAGTTCTGGTTTTGTCAGGTACATACTGCCACCAACTGAAAAGACTCCACAGGACCTTGCCTCTTCACTAACATACTCAGATGCTGCAGGATCCAGTGCTGATTTACATGAGCATGTCAAGCCACAGAAAGCCTGTGCAGTGTCCAATAGTGCCAAGTTGTGGCCTGTGAAAGCCCTTATCACATCTGAGTCACATTGTAGGCTGTTTGGAAATGTCAGTGTTAGCCATATTATACTAAGGAAGTACTGTGAAAGTGGTTTGAAAATGATTTGGTCCCTCGTTCAATCAGAAGCTACTCGTTTGGTGGTGAAAGTAATAACAGGTTTATTAGAGGTTGTCACAATGTCTTTACACTTGTTCTCTAGTCTTTTTAAGACAGTCACACCAAAATCATTAATCCAGATTGACTCTGATAGAATTGATCAACACGATACTGTGTCTGAGGTAAATGTGTCCTATGGTCATAATGTAAATGTGAGGGACATTTTGATTTATTCTGACCACCAGAATATAGTGATCCTGGAGGATGACCCTGTAGTGATGGAGTCAGCCTCCTTCCTCTTTGAGAAGCACCCCTCTGTGTCGACTCTACTGAGGTACCACAAGGGGGCGCTGAAAGTCCTCAGGGGCTCTCAGACCCGTTTGACCAGAGACAGTCGTGTCCTGCTGGTGGGTCATGGCAGCAAGGGCAGTGATGGTGTGGCCAGACTAGGAGGTTATGGGCCAGAGGAGCTTGCCAAAGTCGTGGTGGCCATGAAGATAGAAGATGGGCATCTGCACACTCTCAGCCTGGTGGGCTGTGCACTAGGAAAGGACCTCCAGTTTGCAGAGCGGCTGCTACGAGCGCTCATCTCACTCAACGTGGAGACCAAACTGCACCTGAGGAGCTCAGCACTATCCGTCAGGCCCAACGGAGAGAAGGTGACCAGGGAAGAAGGGGTCTGGAGGGACAAAGACGACAGTAAGAAAGTCATCGCCCAGCTGGACCAGAACGGTAACCTGCTGACCAGAGTGGAGGGAGACGACAGAGGACAGGTCATTCCCAACTACCAGGGGCACGCCCTATACATACAGACTTTAGAATGGCCGACCCACCCTCAAATGTTTGTCTCAGCAAACTTGCGTAAGAAGTACACCTCTATTGACTGTTTAGAGGGGCTTACATGGAGCCTGTTTTTTGAGGAAAATGAAAGAAGGCGCGCTCCAGATTACATACCAGTGCACGACCAGGGGAACCTCACGTCCGTGTGGCTGGCTGACCACCAACCCATGGAAGACATTCCCATCAAGCACCTCACCACCATTCTCGATCTGCTGGTGGAGATCAGGTACAACGCCAGGGAAGACGCCGACTTTGACTTGTATTACGTTCTGAACGACTGCATCTTTAAGGTGCAGAGGAGAACCTTCTACGCCTCCCTGGTGGGGAAGTACATTCATTCTAACCATCTGGAAGAAATTGATAAATTCACTGCTGCTTTCCGGCACCAGAAGGAGGACTATTCCCTCCAAGAGCTTAGACAGGGGCTCAAGGCATCCGAATTCAACAACTTCTGCCGCCAGACGTTCCAGCTGCAACGATGTGTCCAGGACTGTGAACGCTGGGGCCACTACTTCATGGCTGCTGTGTTCTCTGCATCCGTCCGAAACTTCCGCACATTCTCGCTCTTCCTTATGAGTGTTATCGCTTGCGAGGTGGGCCGATCCCAAGGCTCTGACAGCTCGCTCTGTACAGCCTTTGTTGGGGATGACCACCCTATGGTAGGGGACGACCCTTGGCTTGAACGCAGTAGACGCGGGTTCTATGGCTGCACGGTGGGCAAAGCTGAGGAGATGATGACCAAACGAGACACACTCGACTGGCTGGATCAGGTTGTTTCCAAGGAGAATGCCCTCTTTGCCAAGTCCAAGCAGATTATGAGTGGCGTCGACCACGACCAGGAAACAGAGCTCGATATCTTCGGGAGGGTCAAGGTCATGAATAAATACGTGTTTTCATCTTACCTTGAATTCTTTCGAGGAACGCCAGAGGGGAAGAAGCTGGCAAGAGGATGCAGAGCATGAGGATAGTACATGGCTGCTAGATGACCTAAACCCTATTCAACGAGATTGCAAAATTGTAATCGTTGTTACTGGCTAATTTCCGTTGAATATGGGAGGCAAAATTATAGTTTAATTGATGTCTAATTAAGCAATATGGGCCGAGGGGGTGTGGTATATTGACCAATATTTTACGACTAAGGGCTGTTCTCATGCAGAACACGAAGAGGAGTGTCTGGATACAGCTCTTGGCCGCGGTACAGTATTTTGGCCATATACCACAAACCCGAGTTGCCTTATTGCGCTTATAAACTGGTTACCAACATAAATAGAATAGTTAACAAGTATTTTTGAATCATAGCCGTGGTATATTCAGGCTCCCGAGTGGCACAGTGGTCTAAGACACTGCATCTCAGTGCAAGAGGCGTCACTGCAGTACCTGATTCGAATCCAGGCTGCATCACATCCGGCCGTGATTGGGAATCCCATAGGGCGGCGCACAATTGGCCCAGCGTCGTCCGGGTTTGGCCGGAGTAGGCCGTCATTGTAAATAAGAATTTGTTCTTAACTGACTTGCCTAGTTAAATAAAGTTTAAATAAAAAAATAACAAATATTGTCTGATATACACACACACACGGCTAAAATGCAGTTTCAGCCAATCATCATCCAGGACCCAAACTACCTGGTTTATAATTAATGTCTCATGTCTATGTTAATCTCTATGGGCAAAATGCTGTTTCAAGAAACATTTGTGTGTGGCATTTAAATCCATCTCCACTTATTTCCCGAAGTAGGCCTAATTGTGATTGGTGTGGTGTGCGGTTATCAGTTATGGGCAATTATCCAAATAATGAAACATTCCTTAACGTTTAGGCCATCAAGTGTCCAAACCTGTAAGGAATATTGTTAGATTTAGCACCATTTGCTTTTATTTAGCACAAAACGATATACATCAGAATATGGTTCTAGCTAGTATTGGTACCAGTTTATTGACACAAAAATGTATAATCATTTCTGAGGGTAATTTCTGCACTATCTATTAAATATTCATCCATCCAGAGATTCATCCTTTGAGTTCTGGGTTGGTGTGTTGGCTAGGTTCCGTAAGGAATACAAAAGGCCTAATTAAGTAAGCAAGTTGCTGGGTTGGCTTGGTTATTTGAATAATTGCGACGCATAATGTGACTGTAAAAAACTGGATCGCTGACTTAGGAAGATACCATTGCTTTTAGCATTGGGGATTGTAGTTCAGAATTTTAGAATGGCATTCTCCGTACAGGGATTCACTGGACCTGCTAGCACTCATGCAAAAATACTGCTTCTAGTAGCTATCATGGATGAATGCAAATGTACAAACTGTGAAAGTTTAGATAAGACATTCACATTGAACAATTCAAAATGAGCTGATTAATTAGACAATGTGATGTTCAGAGGTTGTATGAAAATGTGTAATAAATGCCATTTGCCTAATAGATAATACTGTAGTAAAAGTGTTACAATTACACACTGAATATGATACGTGTGCTGTATAGTTGTGACAACTATACACCTTCTAGTTCATACACTGAAATATGTATATGATGATTTTTTTTTGTTTGATCGCAAAATGTATTTTGGGAAATGCTTATCTGTCAGTGGGTAATATGTCGATTAATGATTAAAGTGCTAATTCAACCAAAATAAATCATAATAATGGAGGTCACCACTGTTGCAATATTTTATTAGAACATTTTTGGTCATGTTTTAAGATGTTATTACAATGGCCAGAATAAAGAGAATTACAAAGTATAAATACAAAACTGCAATACCACAGTGGGGAAAACATTGTTTAAGGAAACATGCTATGGGGACACTGCATCACCAGTACTGTATGTATGAGACTACTGGTGGCTCAATGGTGCTTTCCACTAATGTGTACTGCCATATGTAAATTCATATTTATTTCTTGCAAAGCACCTAAAGCTGGCTCGTGGTTTTCTGGTTTCACTTTGGGTCATATGTCATCTAAGGATTCTTTGTAGTGGTTACACTGGTAGTAGGCCTATAGGAAAGCCATTCAGGGTTTGAGAATGGGGATATTTGAATAGAAGGGATATTTGGATGGAAAGACCAACACTTATAACACTCAGGGAGTATAACAAAAATCCTGTAAACCAAGTGGTATAGAGCTAAGAGATGAGCACTGCTGGCACTACCAAGCATGGGAGATGTACATAAAAAGGCCTGTAGTGGAGGGGGTGAGTACTATGTGAGTGTCCAGGTCTGGATGGGAGCAGTGTGGTGAGAAGGGCTACTGACACTGGGTGGGATACTGTCTGGTTCCCCCTGGCTCACACCACCGTCAGAAGGCATGGACCTCACAGGAGCACACAGCTGCACTTGGACACCTTCTCGCTGCTGAGAAGACCATGCTGCGTGGTGGCCAGCGATTGGATCAAGCCCCAGAAGTGTTTGAAGGTGATTCCCTCGCCGTCCGACACACCCATCTGTCTCATCACCTCGCCCAGGCCTTGCTCTGAGCCTCCAGTCTGGGTGAGGGAGGGAGCACAAAAACAACTCTTCATTATATGGACACGGTATTTAACTTATTGACAGGTAATAAGCAATTAAGTAATCATGCATAGACATGTATTAGAAGCAAGTTAGCAATTAGTCTATTACAATTTTGAGTGTATAACATTGTTGCCTACGTCACTCAGTAGGCTACATTCATAACAGTACTGCTATTCCCAGCAGTAATTATTGTATCAATAATTAAACTGAATAACTACTGTCAACATGTTTGACTTCATAATCTACTATTGGCATCTCTTTAACTGTATGCAGCTCTATAAATACAGCATGTGAGTACTTTGTCAACTAACTGTGTCACATGTTTTAGGCTTTGTTACCCTCTAGTGGTTATAAACTCAGCCAAAAAAGAAACGTCCCTTTTTCAGGACCCTGTCTTTTAAAGATAATTCGTAAAAATCCAAATAACTTCACAGATCTTCACTGTAAAGGGTTTAAACACTGTTTTCCATGCTTGTTCAATGAACCATAAACAATTAATGAACTTGCACCTGTGGAACGGTCATTAAGACACTAACAGCTTACAGACGGTTGGCAATTAAGGTCACAGTTATGAAAACTTAGGACACTAAAGAGGCCTTTCTACTGACTCTGAAAAACACCAAAAGAAAGACGCCCAGGGTCCCTGCTCATCTGCGTGAACGTGCCTTAGGAATGCTGCAAGGAGGCATGAGGACTGCAGATGTGGCCAGGGCAATAAATTGCAATGTCTGCACTGTGAGACCCCTAAGACAGCGCTACAGGGAGACAGGATGGACAGCTGATCGTCCTCGCAGTGGCAGACCACGTGTAACAACACCTGGACAGAGGGCTTGTAGGCCTGTTTAAAGGCAGGTCCTCACCAGACATCACCGGCAACAACGTCGCCTATGGGCACAAACCCACCGTCGCTGGACCAGACAGGACTGGCAAAATGTGCTCTTCACTGACGAGTCGCGGTTTTGTCTCACCAGGGGTGATGATCGGATTCGCGTTTATCGTCGAAGGAATGAGCGTTACACCGAGGCCTGTACTCTGGAACGGGATCAATTTGGAGGTGCAGTTCCGTCATGGTCTGGGGCGGTGTGTCACAGCATCATCGGACTGAGCTTGTTGTCATTGTAGGCAATCTCAATGCTGTGCGTTACAGGGAAGACATCCTCCTCCCTCATGTGGTACCCTTCCTGCTTGCTCATCCTGACATGACCCTCCAGCATGACAATGCCACCAGCTATACTGCTCGTTCTGTGCGTGATTTCCTGCAAGACAGGAATGTCAGTGTTCTGCCATGGCCAGCGAAGAGCTCGGATCTCAATCCCATTGAGCACATCTGGGACCTGTTGGATCGGAGGGTGAGGGCTAGGGCCATTCCTCTTGAAATGTCTGCGAACTTGCAGGTGCCTTGGTGGAAGAGTGGGGTAACATCTCACAGCAAGAACTGGTACATCTGGTGCAGTCCATGAGGAGGAGATGCACTGCAGTACTTAATGCAGCTGGTGGCCACACCAGATACTGACTGTTACTTTTGATTTTGACCCCCCCCCCCCCCTTTGTTCAAGGACACATTATTCCATTTCTGTTAGTCACATGTCTGTGGAACTTGTTCAGTTTGTCTCAGTTGTTGAATCTTGTTATGTTCATACAAATATTTACACATGTTAAGTTTGCTGAAAATAAACACAGTTGACTGTGAGGACGTTTATTTTTTTGCTGAGTTTAGATGTCTTGAAGTAATGATGGAAAGCATTCCAGCTGACTACCTCATGAAGCTGGTTGAGAGAATGTCAAGTGTGTGCAAAGCTGTCATCAAGGCAAAGGGTGGCTACTTTGAAGAAACTCAAATATAAAATAGATTTTGATTTGTTTAACACTTTTCTGGTTACTACATGATTCCATATGTGTTATTTCATAGTTTTGATGTCTTCACTATTATTCTACAATGTAGAAAATAGTACAAATAAAGAAAAACCCTTGAATGAGTAGTTGTGTCCAAACTTTTGACTGGTACTGTCAATATTTACAAAAACATATATGGGGGATTGGAAATGAAGCAGACAATTACATTGATGGACATTACAATCTATTTTCAATATTAAAGCTGATCTAGCCCCCCCCAACAAAGAAAGTATAATAAAACATATGACCTAAAACACTGTAGTTACTCCACAATACTAACCTAAATTACAGATTGAAAAGAAGGATGCCTGTACAGAGTATGCATCCTGTTTGCAACAAGGCACTTAAGTAATACTACAAAATATGACACTGAATGTTCTTGAGTGGCCTAGTTAAAGTTTTGACTTAATCGGCTTGAGAATCTATGGCAAGACTTGAAAATGGTTGTCTAGCAATGATCAACAATCAAAAACAAATGAATACATTTTGAATTCAGGCTGTAACACCACAAAATGTGGAATAGATTTGAATTCTGAAACGTGATAAAGCCACCAGCCAGGCATATGCAAACACAGTGGATATTTCTGTCTGCTGGAAACAATAGGAAATTGATTTGGGAAAATATTTCCTGTCCTGAACGCTGCACCACAGCTGAGACAATAATAAAGAGCTGTTTCCTGGAATCCCATTTAAATGATGTGATCATTATTTTCCCTTTGAAATAGACTCTGGTTTTGGATAAGTTTAAGACTGGGCATAATGAAAAACATATGGACTTGGTAATTAAGCATAATATTCACTTCAACAGTTGTGTATACTGCCCCCTCCCCTTAACCTCAATTGCCTTTCACAACAAATATGTCCTAGCTGTTGTGGCCAACTATTGTGTAGCAGAAATACTCTACTTGGCTGTCGCGTTTATGGTGGATGAAGTTGACTTGGTGCAAGGAGTCATATTACAATAAAACAATTTTTTCTCTGTTCATTAGGAAAACAGTTATTTATTTATCTGTCCGTTTGTTTCACCCCCTCCAGATGAAAGATCAACCTTGAGCCTTCCTCACTTGCTCATGTATTTGAACCGGCCATTTCCTGTTTTTCAAAAGCATAGCTAGCTTTGTCACCCTCTGGTAGATTCAGACTCATCCTGGAAAACCGCCTTGGGCCTGAGACAACTAAGCAGCCAGTTCCAACATGAATACATGGCAAGATACATTGGCCTTTTCAGTGATTGAAATAAAGCATGTTTAAAACTCAATTGGTGACTGAAGCACAGTAGATTACAGAAACCTTGTATCTGTATTGAATCTGGCAACCGACGCCTACAGGCTTTTCCTGAGTGTTTGTTTGGGAGTCATAGGATGCGGTGTGTACTGTGTGTGTGTGGTTGAGTGTGGGGGGGGGGGGGTGTAAGAGTCAGAGCCACGCCCTACTGGTAAAATCAATGGCAGGTGTGGCCGGGGAGGGTGAGGGCAATGTAGCCGACCGTTGTAGCTTATGTACCTTGACTAAGTTGGGCAGCTGGGAGGCGAGGAGATCTTTGAACTCTTTGGTTTGGAGCGTGGGACCTTTATTGGCCGCAGCGGCATGGAACTTTGTAACCAAAGTGTTGATGGCCTTTTCCAGGTCGGAGTGCTGCGCCAGAGGAGGAGAAATAAACGTGTTAGGGTGGGGGAATCAAATAATATAACAATAAGGAAAGCGTCCTTTGAAGTTTATTATTATAATAGATCATTAAGAAAGAACGAAAGTTAACATATTCATCAGACAGACTCTCCAGGTTCGTGCCGAAGTGTACCGACCTCCACTCAATTTAGTCCCAAATACCAAAACAATCAGACACACTCACATCCGTCCTCAAGTGCATATCTTGCATGCCTCCACGTGTTTGAACCCTACGCAAAGATACCACTCTTGATGTTTAACCCTGTCCTTGAATTACTTCATCTCAACAACATCGAACAACACTGCAGCATTCTTCTCCGCACATATCACGCACTTCTCCATTCAGTTAATTAACTTGCACCTTTCACAGTATCAGTGTCACTGAAAGCTTAGTGGTTAACCAAAAAATTGTGAGAAACAATACGAGAACAGTTATACTCCAACAAGAACAGTTATACTTCCAGGTTACAAATCACCTGTTTGGAAAGTAGACGGTATGTTTGTCAGTGGAATATGAAACTGTCACACAGACTTGTTATGTTGGTCATTGTGAAGGACATCATTCTATACTCTCTTTAAACCAACATCCAAACACCCAATCTGTTGTAACTGTTGGGTTTTTGTTCATACTACTTTTCATTTATATCCTAAATCACTGACATGAAATAACTGTTCAGGGACTTTGCTATGTCACTCACCCCTATTCAAATAGATATTTGAATACGCTATTGAAATGTGAGCATCTGTGGGTGGGGCGGGAGGAGTAAGTTTAAGTAACGAGAGACTATTGGAAGGCACATTCAGACAACTGGTCTACATGTAGAAGGTACTGGAAATACCTGCAGGTTGGGGTAGCTACAGTATGACAGCTCAACCCCTCACTGTTTATTTTCAGGGTGTGCCAGGGGCGGACTGGCCATCTGGCATTTGCAGATGGGCTGTTGAATTTTTAGCCCATCGGGCCAGTCTAACTTAGATTTTTCACGCAAAACGAACTGGCTAATAATGGGGGCCTATCTGGGAAAATGAGCCAGTATGGGGGCCTCGAGGAAAAACTTGGCCAGTGTCTTAGAAATGCCAGGGCCGATTTATGGTCCGTGCCCGGTTCATGTATGGGAGGCTTGGGCAACAGGGAGAGGAATCAGTGGTGACTTCAAACTGTATTCTCTTAAACACTAAACCAAATTCATTGACACATCCAAAAACAAAGTTGTTGTTTCAGTTTTCAGGGTAGGAAACAATGTAGAATAAAAAGCCTGCCTCACTAGGCCACCATAAAAATCTCGTGGTAGGCCTAATCCTACCACAGTGTTCATTTTATAATGTTTCCACACATAGCTCACCGCAGCCAACAAAAGTCAGAAAATTGATAGAGTACGTAACAATGGTACGGCGCTCGCCGACAGTAAGCATCGCATTGTATGAATGTCTGTCTGTATTTCTGTTCGTCTAGCTGTCATCCCTAACACACTAGCCTATATTCAAAGAAGGTTTCTGTGTCCTAGGCCATGAGGACAGATTCTGAATGGACTGATTGCCACCCCGTGCTTCCCATTTCCATACACGGTCTCTGTCTATAGACACAACTGGAGAATTGCTCCTTGCTCCCTCATCAACATATGGCTTAGATTAATTTGTTATTGGCCATATTCTTTGATGCTGTTCCAGCATGCACACTGATCAGTGCATTCAAATGATAACTTGTAAACTCGCGTTAAGAGTGCATGGAAAGTAGGCTATATGCAAACGCGCCTATAAAAATAATACGATCTCATGGACTGTGTCATGATATAAATTGGATAGCATAATATCTCAATGGAATTTTTGTTAAACTACATCTGTGCCACTTCCAACGGTAATCAGACCGATGCGTAGAAGTTGGGGGAAGTTATCACCAAAAGAATGCAACAACTCCATTCCTTGCTTCTAGGACGAGTAAAGCCACCATCTCTTCAAGTGCAACGTTTCGACAAGTGCTGATTTTAAAATTGTATAGTAGGCCTACCTGTTCAGCCATTTGGATCGTTTTGTGCTGTCCTTTTTCAAAGTGAAGTTTTCTCTCTGCGACGTTCGGTATGCTAATTGTTACTTTTCTCGCTCAGTGTTCCATTGCTTCCTAAATCCTCCCACTCCCCCAAAAAAATACAACTGCAACTCGATTCCACCTTCCGTGTCAGTCGAGAAAGATATGGGGAAAATTATAGTGCGCTCAGTGTAACTCGATGCATTGGGACTGTAAACTTCACGAGGCAGAAAGTCTACATGCAGTCATATAGGCCTACCACCCTTCTTTTAACTATTATTGCGAAGTTCTCTTTTGTTTCGAAGTATTCCACGTTTTGCAGTGAGTAGCCTACAGAGTTGTGTATTTAAAATGTACGCTATTCAAGAATAGAGCCTGCGACTGCGTCACTCAACATCTGGAAACATTTAGCAAAAGTTGAAACAGTCTGCAAGTTTAGGCTGGAGTTTTTCTTCTTCATTGTTGCAAATTTTAACCCCTCATATAAGCCTACCTATTTTATGCAGTTTCTGTAAAGCTTTGAATATCCACCAAAATAATACATTTCTCAATATTGTAAGAAACCTTTATAAACCATGCATGGACGGTCCCCATTGGCATTTTTTTTTCGAGGTCGTTTATAATAAAAGTCGTTTGTCACTGTCTGTTCCAATTTCCATTAGCCCCACATTCACTTTGATAAGTCAGAGGTTGACAAGGAAATGCTGGAAAAAGCGATGCGCTCACAATGAACAGGCGCGACCACATTCTTGAAAGCCGGTTTCATGACCATAGAGACAGAGGGGTGGGCAGACATGGGACTAGATAAAACTGGATCTGTCCATTACCTTTGTTTTTAGGCCATTGCTGAAATGATACATCAAATCAAATGTATTTATAAAGCCCTTCTTACATCAGCTGACATATCAAAGTGCTGTACAGAAACCCAGCCTAAAACCCCAAACAGCAAGCAATGCAGGTGTAGAAGCACGGTGGCTAGGAAAAAACTCCCTAGAAAGGCCAAAACCTAGGAAGAAACCTAGAGAGGACATCCCTTTTAATGAGCACTTCTCCTCTGCCAAGTTAATCCATCCACCTGACAGGTATGCATATCAAGAAGTGTGTAGTTTTGGTACACAATGTGTAGTTTTGGTACACAGCACAATGCCACAGATGTCTCAAGTTTTGAGGGAGTGTGCTATTGGCATGCTGACTGTAGGAATTATCCACTAGAGCTGTTGCCAGATAATTTAATGTTAATTTTTCTACCATAAGCCACTTCCAACATCGTTTTAGAGAATTTGGCAGTACTTCCAACCAGCCTCACAACCTCAGACCACGTGTATGGTGTTGTGTGGGCGAGTGGTTTGCTTATGTCAAGGTTGTGAACAGACTGCCCCATGGTGGCGGTGGGGTTAGGGTATGGGCAAGCATAAACTACGGACAACGAACACAATTGCATTTTATCTACAGTGGATTTAAAAAGTCTACACACCCCTGTTAAAATGCCAGGATTTTGTGATGTAAAATAATGAGACAAAGATAAATCATGTCAGAACTTTTTCCACCTTTAATGTGACCTATAACGTGAACAATTCAATTGAAAAACAAACTGAAATCTTTGAGGGGGAAAAATAAAAAACTCACAATAACCTGGTTGCATAAGTGTGCACACCCTTAAACTAATACTTTGTTGAAGCACCTTTTGATTTTATTACAGCACTCAGTCTTTTTGGGTAGGAGTCTATTAGCATGGCACATCTTGATGTGGCAATATTTGCCCACTCTTCTTTGCAAAAGCGCTCCAAATCTGTCAGATTGCGAGGACATCTCCTGTGCACAGCCCTCTTCAGATCACCCCAGAGATGTTCAATTGGATTCAGGTCTGGGCTCTGGCTGGGCCATTCCAAAACGTTAATCTTCTTCTGGTGAAGCCATGCTTTCGTGGATTTGGATGTGTGCTTTGGGTCGTTGTCGTGCTGAAAGGTGAACTTCCTCTTCATCTTTCTAACGGACGCCTGAAGGTTTTGTGCCAAAATTGCCTGGTATTTGGAACTGTTCATAATTCCCTCCACCCTGACTAAGGCCCCGGTTCCAGCTGAAGAAAAACAGCCCCAAAGCATGATGCTGCCACCACCATGCTTCACTGTGGGTATGGTGTTCTTTGGGTGATGTGCAGTGTTGTTTTTGCGCCAAACATACCTTTTGGAATTATGGCCAAAAAGTTCAACCTTGGTTTCATCAGACCATAACACATTTTCCCACGTGCTTTTGGGGGACTTGATGTTTGTTTTTGCAAACTTCAGCCGGGCTTGGATGTTTTTCATTGTAAGAAAAGGCTTCCGTCTTGCCACCCTACCCCATTCATATGAAGAATACGGGAGATTGTTGTCACATGTAGTACTCAGCCAGTACTTGCCAGAAATTCCTGCAGTTCCTTTAATGTTGCTGTAAGCCTCTTGGAAGCCTCCCTGACCAGTTCTCTTCTCATCTTTTCATACATCTTGGAGGGACGTCCAGTTCTTGGTAATGTCTCTGTGGTGCCATATTTTCTCCACTTGATGATGACTGTCTTCACTGTGTTCCATGGTATATGTAATGCTTTGGAAATTCTTTTGTACCCTTCTCCTGACTGATGTCACTCAACAATGAGATCCCTCTGAATCTTTGGAAGCTCTCTGCGGACCATGGCTTTTGCTCTGAGATGCAACTAAGAAAATGTCAGGAAAATCCTACTAGAACAGCTGAACTTTATTTGTGATTAATCAGAGCCACTTTAAATGATGGCAGGTGTGTAATGACTTCTATTTAACATGAGTTTGAATGTGATTGGTTAATTCTGAACACAGCCACATCCCCAGTTATAAGAGGGTGTGCACACTTATGCAACCAGGTTATTGTAAGGTTTTTATTTGTCATTTTTCCCCCTCGAAGATTTCAGTTTGTTTTTCAATTGAATTGTTCACATTATAGGTCACATTAACAGTAGAAAAAGTTCTGACATGATTTATCTTTGTCTCATTATTTTACATCACAAAAACCTGGCATTTTAACAGGGGTGTGTAGACTTTTTATGGCAATTTGAATGCCATTAATCCGCCACCATTTCAGCATGATAATGAATACTCACCAGACATATCACTCATTGAGCATGTTTGGGATACTCTGGATCAACGTGTACAACATCGTGTTCCAGTTCCCTCCAATAACCAGCAACTTCGCACTGCCATTGAAGACGAGTGCGACAATATTCCACAGGCCACAATCAACAGCCTGGTCAACTCTATGCGAAGGAGGTGTGTCGCGCAACATGAGGCGAATGCTGGACACACCAGACACTGACTGGTTTTCTGATCCACGCCCCTACTTTATTTTGAAAGGTATCTGTGACCAACAGATGCATATCTGTATTCCAAATCATGTGAAATCCATAGATTAGGGCATAATTCATTTATTTCAATTGGCTGATTTCCTTATATGAACTGTAACTCAGTAAATTGTTCCATGTTTCCGTTTAGATATTTATTCTGTATACTTCCAGTGGCTACGGATCAGTGCATATATTGTCATAGGCCTACTGAGGTGTTTACATGAAAACCAGTCAGCCAGGATCTTCATTATGCTACCACAAAGTCGTGGGCTGTTTTGGCCATAAAATGGAGAGGCCTAAATCTAGCCTAAATACTGGATCTGCACAGTCGGGTCCAAGCCAATGATTTCTAATAGGTGACTGATAGGGTGCTGTGTTGAAGCCACCATACCTCCATCTTTGCACTCCCCCACTTTGTAAAAAAATTTTTTTTTTGGAAGCTCTAAAAATGTATGTCTACATTAATTCTTGCCACATGTATTCTATTACATATACTTTAATGCATACTTTTAAATTATATTATGTGAGCTAAACATTAAAAAAAATACATTTTAAGAAAATATCCATAAACTATTGAGATTACTAATGTTGCTGTCCCCATCACAACCCCCAAAATGCTTAAAACCATTTAATTTTGTCCTCGAAACATTTAATTGAAATACTGTAGAATAACATTAATTCCTATGGAGGACTGCTCCAGCTGGGGAGCGCCAATGTGGCTGACCAGTGGCTTCAAAGCCTCTCAATGGCCAATACATAGAATAATCAATCCAGGGTTTATATACATCATTGGTCCAAACCCGTTGGTTCGCACTACCACCCACCTCTGTTAAACACATGCTTGTAAAAACGAATTCATGTCATAATCGAAGACCACAGTAAAACGCTTAATGTGTCTCTAGAATGCGCAGCTGTTTGGTTTCACATGCGTGTTCAATAGCGACTGGGGAGAAGGGTGTGTCCTGCCTTCAGAGCTTTCGAGCTTTCTCGCCATTCCTCCTCGCTGTCTTCCAGAAAAACAGACGCCCAAATTTGCGAAGACACGGGAAGTGGATTTAAGAGCCTGATTATCCCTAACTGAGGTATCTGTCAATGTCTCTGGTACGATGTCTCATTGCTGGACGTTTAGGCCTATGTTGAAATGACACTGTTCAGGAGACTAAGGGATGGCCTACACCAGGGCTATTCAACTATATTCTTACAGGGGCCAGATGTAAAAAAAGGTTCATTGCAAGGGGGCCGGACATTTTCCACATGCGATTATTCTTCGGAAGAACTGTTTTAAAAAAAGCAACGCACACACACACACACCAATAAAGCACTTGTATTAACATTAAATGTTGCGAAAAGTATTTAGGAAAGAAGTGGAGGCCTCTTAACCAACGTGACTCGAGGTGCACTCAAAACATTTGATAATCATTGAAAAGGAAAAGGCACAAATGCTCGCTCACCGTTTTTTAAATGTAATTTAAACAATAATTACAAGCTTATTAAAACGAATTAGGTCATTTTAAAAATCATCTGAAAACGAAGCATCTCAATAAATAATGCAAAGTTATGTCAAATCAGGTAATGACAATATCCAATCTGAAGGAAGTATGCTTTGAATTAATTTCCTTCCTGTTTTTTTTGTCACAATTCCTTCTAAAGAGTCATTGTGAGCATGAGAGAGGCAAACAGAAGGCACATAGATGTGTTCCTGAGAGTCGTTGCATTCAGGAAGGGGGTCATAATATTTTGTACAAACGTTAAAGCCAAGTTCATATAAAGAAAAAACATACTCAAATATAAAATGATCTTTCATGACCTTAAGATTAAAAACTCCCTAAGAAGGAAGGAAAGTACAGTATGAGTAAATAACTTATACAAGCAACTTCATACAAGACACACACACACACACAACACACACACACACACACACACACACACACACACACACACACACACACACACACACACACACACACACACACACACACACAGATATGATTTTGGGTAGGAAACAGGCACACACTCTGGCACAGGCAATTCAATGCAGTCTTCCAGTCTTCCACATAATTAACTTTCAGACAGTCATACCCTTTGTGTTGTAATAGTGTCATTATCTGTGGTCTCATTCCACTGTCTCTGCATGCATTGGTGTGTCAGCCTGTCTGTCTGTCTGTCTGTCTGTCTGTCTGTCTGTCTGTCTGTCTGTCTGTCTGTCTGTCTGTCTGTCTGTCTGTCTGTCTGTCTGTCTGTCTGTCTGTCTGTCTGTCTGTCTGTCTGTCTGTCTGTCTGTTACTTGATGAGTCTGAAAAGAGCGATTTGAACTGTTTGGACTACCTTTCAATTCTTTGACAAAGTCTGCCTGTACTTCTATAGTCTTGAGTCCTTAAACGACTGAGTCTCACAGTTGAGATATGGTGCAGCAATTTGGGGGCGTCGTATCAAACTCTTGGTCTCATGCTCAAGGCAAACAGGCTGTCCCAGTATTTGTAACTTTTTTGGGTAGTTCTTGTTATGTGCTTACCAGGTTATTAAAATATGTACATATTTTGATTGCTTCCACAAGGACACCATATCACTTATATTTTAAATCAGAATTATGTTTCACTATGAAAGAGAGAGAGATACTGTTAGATTTTTTTCAAGTGAACCCAAAAAACATCCAGCCAAACAACTTTTCCTCTCCCTTCAGTCACCTCATTATTACGGAATGCCAGAACCTGTTAAAACTTGCAGCACAGTGAATTGACTATGTTCCGGTCTTGTTTACATACTTGGCCATAGACATTGCTGCAACTTATGTGTGGCTCAACACCCTGTCATGAGGTGAGGCGCTGATATAGCTGATGAGAACCTGGCAGGATCCCGTTTCGCAGGCAGTCAAATGGATGAGTACAGTGTAAGGGTGCGTCTCAATAGTCTGAAGTGGCTTCCTCTCCTTCCTCTCCAACCGGAGTATACTTTCACCTGTTTTTCAGTGTAAACAAAGAAGACGTTGAGAGGAAGGCGTTTTAGGTTATTGAGATGCACTCATAGATTTCCTGCTACCCTCATCCTCTACCCTTGAGGAAACATCAGGCACCCTACAGGGCATAGAAGGTAGCACAATTTAAATACAGAACAAGCAGCGTTATCACTATCAATCCTCAGGTGCTGCATTCCGTCTGGTTTTCATTTCCCCCTGCACCTGATCGATTAAGCAACTGTCCCGAGAGGGTGTGGTATATTGGCCAATATACCATGTTTTTTAGGCAGAACATCAACCGGAGTGCCTGGATACATCCCTTAGCCGTGGTATATTGGCCATACACAACAAACCCCCGAAGTGCCTTATTGCTATTATAAATCAAGTCAAATGTCCAGGTAGCCATTTTATTAAATCTTCAGCAGTCTTATGGCTTTGGGGTAGAAGCTGTTCAGGAGACCTTTGGTCCCAGACTTGGCGCTCCGGTACCGCTTGCCGTGCGGTAGCAGAGAGAACAGTCTATGACTTGGTGACTATTTTTTGGGCCTTCCTCTGACACCGCCTAGTATAGAGGTCCTGGATGTCAGGAAGCTTGGCCCCAGTGATGTACTGGGCCGTACGCACTACCCTCTGTAGCGCCATACGGTCAGATGCCGAAGGTAATGGATAGGGGTGTAATGGTTCAACAAACCCATGGTTCGGTACCTATTGCAATTTTGGGGTCACGATTTGGTTTCGGTACAGCGGGAAAATGAAATGCCAGTGTCACGATTGTCGTAAGGAGTGGACCAAAACGCAGCGGGAAAATGTATACTCATCTTCTTTTTTTATTTGAAGAAGGAAAAACTAAATAAATACGTATACAAAACAAACGACTCCAAACAGTCCTGTCAGGTGCAACAAACACTAAACCAGGAAATAACTACCCACAAACCCCTATAGAACAAACACCCCTATAAATAGGACCTTCAATCAGAGGCAACGAGAAGCAGCTGCCTCCAATTGAAGGTCAACCCAATAAACACCACATAGAAATAGACCAACTAGAAATAACATAGAAATACACTAACATAGAACATAACCCAAACAATCCCAAAACACCCTAAACAAACACCCCCTGCCACGCCCTGACCAAACTACAATAACAAACAGCCCCTTTACTGGTCAGGACGTGACAGCCAGCAGGTACTGTAGTTAATTTTTGTTTATTTAAGAAAATACAAAGTGTTGGTATTTCTGATTCCTTAAATGATCATGAGTCATATAATGCCTGATGAGAGCTCAATCAGGAATTCCAACACTTTGTATTTTCTCAGACATTGTGTCGGCCTATGCTATAATGTTTTCTTACAGAGAAAAATATGCTCACTTGTGTAACTCTCATAAAGGTGAGGTGTCTGTAGCACTACTTTTTTTTCGCGTTTCCGTCTTTCTCCAGTGGTAGGAATACTGGGGTGATGTCGCCATAAATGTGTCAACATGTTTGAGGCATTGGTAGCTGCATAGGTTATTCTGGTTGAGCAGTGCCAACATACTCTCTCTGTCCATCGCCATTGTAATCTACTGCAAAGTCAAACATTTCCCAAATTTGAGATTTAAATTATGGAGAATCCTTCTGGTTAATCAACCCCACCACTCGCCATCGTACAGAACTAGTTCTCGGCAGCACCTCAAATCAAATCAAATTTTATTTGTCACATACACATGGTTAGCAGATGTTAATGCGAGTGTAGCGAAATGCTTGTGCTTCTAGTTCCGACCATGCAATAATATCTAACAAGTAATCTAACAATTTCACAACAACTACCTTATACACACAAGTGTAAAGGAATGAATAAGAATATGTACAGTGGGGCAAAAAAGTATTTATTCAGCCACCAATTGTGCAAGTTCTCCCACTTAAAAAGATGAGAGAGGCCTGTAATTTTCATCATAGGTACACATCAACTATGACAGACAAAATGAGAAAAGAAAATCCAGAAAATCACATTGTAGGATTTTTTATGAATTTATTAGCAAATTATGGTGGAAAATAAGTATTTGGTCAATAACAAAAGTTTATCTCAATACTTTGTTATATAGCCTTTGTTGGCAATGACACAGGTCAAACGTTTTCTGTAAGTCTTCACAAGGTTTTCACACACTGTTGCTGGTATTTTGGCCCATTCCTCCATGCAGATCTCCTCTAGAGCAGTGATGTTTTGGGACTGTCGCTGGGCAACACGGACTTTCAACTCCCTCCAAAGATTTTCTATGGGGTTGAGATCTGGAGACTGGCTAGGCCACTCCAGGACCTTGAAATGCTTCTTACGAAGCCACTCCTTCGTTGCCCGGGCGGTGTGTTTGGGATCATTGTCATGCTGAAAGACCCAGCCACGTTTCATCTTCAATGCCCTTGCTGATGGAAGGAGGTTTTCACTCAAAATCTCACGATACATGGTCCCATTCATTCTTTCCTTTACACGGATCAGTCGTCCTGGTCCCTTTGCAGAAAAACAGCCCCAAAGCATGATGTTTCCACCCCCATGCTTCACAGTAGGTATGGTGTTCTTTGGATGCAACTCAGCATTCTTTATCCTCCAAACACGACGAGTTGAGTTTTTACCAAAAAGTTATATTTTGGTTTCATCTGACCATATGACATTCTCCCAATCCTCTTCTGGATCATCCAAATGCTCTCTAGCAAACTTCAGAAGGGCCTGGACATGTACTGGCTTAAGCAGGGGGACACGTCTGGCACTGCAGGATTTGAGTCCCTGGCGGCGTAGTGTGTTACTGATGGTAGGCTTTGTTACTTTGGTCCCAGCTCTCTGCAGGTCATTCACTAGGTCCCCCCGTGTGGTTCTGGGATTTTTGCTCACCGTTCTTGTGATCATTTTGACCCCACGGGGTGAGATATTGCGTGGAGCCCCAGATCGAGGGAGATTATCAGTGGTCTTGTATGTCTTCCATTTCCTAATAATTGCTCCCACAGTTGATTTCTTCAAACCAAGCTGCTTACCTATTGCAGATTCAGTCTTCCCAGCCTGGTGTAGGTCTACAATTTTGTTTCTGGTGTCCTTTGACAGCTCTTTGGTCTTGGCCATAGTGGAATTTGGAGTGTGACTGTTTGAGGTTGTGGACAGGTGTCTTTTATACTGATAACAAGTTTAAACAGGTGCCATTAATACAGGTAACGAGTGGAGGACAGAGGAGCCTCTTAAAGAAGAAGTTACAGGTCTGTGAGAGCCAGAAATCTTGCTTGAATGTAGGTGACCAAATACTTATTTTCCACCATAATTTGCAAATAAATTCATAAAAAAATCCTACAACGTCTTTTTAAGTGGGAGAACTTGCACAATTGGTGGCTGACTAAATACTTTTTTGCCCCACTGTACATAAAGATTAATGAATGAGCGATGGCCGAACGGCATAGGCAAGATGCAGTAGATAGTATAGAGTACAGTATATACATATGAGATAGGGTATGTAAACATTGTTTCAAGTGGCTAGTGATACATTTATTACATCACTTTTTCATTATTAAAGTGGCTAGAGATGAGTCAGTATGTTGGCAGCAGCCACTCAAAGTTAGTGATGGCTGTTTAACAGTCTGATGGCCTTGAGATAGAAGCTGTTTTTCAGTCTCTCGGTCCCCGCTTTGATGCACCTGTACTGACCTCGCCTTCTGGATGATAGCGGGGTGAACAGGAAGTGGCTCGGGTGGTTGTTGTCCTTGATGATCTTTTTGGCCTTCCTGTGACATCGGGTGGTGTATGTGTCCTGGAGGGCAGGTAGTTTGCCCCTGGTGATGCTTTGTGCAGACCTCACTACCCTCTGGAGAGCCTTACGGTTGTGGGCGGAGCAGTTGCCGTACCAGGCGGTGATACAGCCCGACAGGATGCTCTCGATTGTGCATCTGTAAAAGTTTGTGAGTGTTTTTGGTGACAAGCCGAATTTCTTCAGCCTCCTGAGGTTGAAGAGGCGCTGCTGCGCCTTCTTCACCACGCTGTCTGTGTGGGTGGACCATTTCAGTTTGTCCGTGATGTGTACGCTGAGGAACTTCCACCTTCTCCACTACTGTCCCGTCGATGTGGATAGGGGGCTGCTCCCTCTGCTGTTTCCTGAAGTCCACAATTATCTCCTTTTGTTGACATTGAGTGTGAGGTTATTTTCTTGACACCACACTCCGAGGGCTCTCACTTCCTCCCTGTAGGCCGTCTCGTTGTTGTTGGTAATCAAGCCTACCACTGTAGTGTCGTCTGCAAACTTGATGATTGAGTTGGAGGCATGCATGGCCACGCAGTCATGGGTGAACAGGGAGTACAGGAGAGGGCTAAGAACGCACCCTTGTGGGGCCCCAGTGTTGAGGATCAGCGGGGTGGAGATTTTGTTTCCTACCCTCACCACCTGGGGGCGGCCATCAGGAAGTCCAGGACCCAGTTGCACAGGGCGGGGTCGAGACCCAGGGTCTGGAGCTTAATGACGATTTTGGAGGGTACTATGGTGTTAAATGCTGAGCTGTAGTCGATGAACAGCATTCTTACATACAGTGGGGAGAACAAGTATTTGATACACTGCCGATTTTGCAGATTTTTCTACTTACAAAGCATGTAGAGGTTTGTAATTTTTATCATAGGTACACTTCAACTGTGAGAGACGGCATTGTTTTAGATTCCGTCTCTCACGGTTGAAGTGTACCTATGATACAAAATTACAGACCTCTACATGCTTTGTAAGTAGGAAAACCTGCAAAATCGGCAGTGTATCAAATACTTGTTCTCCCCACTGTAGGTATTCCTCTTGTCCAGATGGGTTAGGGCAGTGTGCAGTGTGATTGCGATTGCGTCATCTGTGGACCTATTGGGGCGGTAAGCAAATTGGAGTGGGTCTAGGGTGTCAGGTAGGGTGGAGGTGATATGATCCTTGACTAGTCTCTCAAAGCCCTTGATGATGACGGAAGTGAGTGCTAAGGGGCGATAGTCATTTAGCTCAGTTACCTTAGCTTTCTTGGGAACAGGAACAATGGTGGCCCTCTTGAAGCATGTAGGAACAGCAGACTGGGATAAGGATTGATTGAATATGTCCGTAAACATACCAGCCAGCTGGTCTGCGCATGCTCTGAGGACGCGGTTGGGGATGCCGTCTGGGCCGGCACCTCACAAAAGGACAGTTTGAAATGTGCCAATTGAGATTAAAATTTTGATTACAACGTGGAACATTGCTACGGGGACTTGCTTTCATTCAGCCACAAGAGAATTAGTGAGGTCGGTCACTGATGTTGGGCGATTAGGCCTATATGCATTTAGCACTCAAATCTCAGCTGAACCGTGAGGTAGACAATTATTGTTTTAGTAAAGTAAAAACCAATAAAACAGTAGATTATACAATTTTGAATATGCTACACATCAAAACAACTAAAGGTATATTTTATTTCATTTGTTATAGACAGTTTTTAAGGACACGTAACTGTGGATAATTTGGCCAGTATTGCTTGTTTATTGATGGCACTGTCAGTGCCCAGTTGGAGGTGTCTTTCTCTCTCTCTTTCTCTCGGATCTGAACGGGTCTCTCGGATCCCTACCAGCACGGGTCTGTTTGGGTCTGTTTTCCACGGTCCTTTTCGGAACTGGTCTGAAGGTCCTCGGGTCCATTCGGAACGGGTCTCAGTGAAATTTGTATTTATTTATGCATAATTGGGTCGGGTGGGAAAGCCACAGATCCATTTAGAAACGAGTCCAACTTTTTGGACCTGTAAAGACCTCTATCACATAAGCTCTAGTTAGATTAACGAAATAGCCTGAAATGTTTTTGTTTTTTTAGCTTAGATTTACTCAAGAGACATACAACGCAGTGTAGGCCTTGGGTTTTAATAATTTTTTATGTATTCATTTGGCGTTTACAGTGTGGACCGAACAGAGGTCCTCATATGGAACGGTTTAGTACAAATAAGTGTACTGTTGCACCCCTAGTAATGGGCTAAGGGCCATACCCTCTCAAGCAATGACATGTCAATTGGCCATAAAAAAAATGACATGCCAATTGGCTATAAAAGTGACAGAAGATGCAAACTTTGAAAGCTCACGCCCTTCACCCCATTTTAGCTAAAGTCCTGAAACTCGGTACATACTGTCGGTCCTTCTCACAAGGAACATATTTGCCTCAAGGACCTATAAGGTCCCACATGATGGATTTTTTTATTTTGAAATTTGTGAGAAACATTTTCATGGGCAGTGCAGTTAAAACTGTGCTTTCCTGGTTTTTTTTGTATGATATTTCAACACACTGAGATCGAAAATAACACTCAAAAATTATGATAATGCCCTTTTTGTGTAAGAGCTGTTTGGGAAAAAAACCTGCCACATAATGTCACCTGCCAATCTGATTATAATAGACCAATTAATGTTCATTGTTTATTTACATATTTCCTCCTAGATTTGGTGCTGGTCCCGCCCAAAAGCAAGAGTGATTGCGCAATATGGCTGCCTTTGCACTGTATATCCAAACAATTTCTAAGTCTAATTTGGCTTAGATTTATTTTTCATTATCAACTGTCAGAGAAGTTCAGTCAAACCTACTGCACAGAGGTACAAATCTGTCATTCTGCCCCTGAACAAGGCAGTGAACCCACTGTTCCTAGGCCGTCATTGAAAATAAGAATTTGTTCTTAACTGACTTGCCTAGTTAAATAAAGGTAAAAAAATGATAATTAAAAACCCTAGCCTAAGTAACATTAGCCAGCTAGCTAACGTTAGCCACCTTGCTAGAATTATTTAGCAAATTTGTAACAAATTGTATATATATTTTTAATTAATATGTTACAAATTTGCTAAATAATTCTAGCAAGGTGGCTGACGTTAGCTAGATGGCTAATGTTACTTAAGCTAGGGGTTTTAAAAAATATATATTTTACCTTTATTTAACTAGGCAAGTCAGTTAAGAACAAATTCTTATTTTCAATGACGGCCTAGGAAGAGTGGGTTCACTGCCTTGTTCAGGGGCAGAACAACAGATTTGTACCTTGTCAGCTCGGGGATTCAATCTTGCAACCTAGGTTCATACCAGGTTCATACCCCTTGACTTATTCCACATTTTGTTGTGTTACAGACTGAATTCCAAAAGGATTAAATATCATTTTACACACAATACCCCATAATGACAAAGCAAAAACATTTTCAGAATTTTTTGCAAATTTATTGAAAATTAAATAAATATCTAATTTACATAAGTATTCACACCCCTGAGTCAATACATGTTGGAATCACCTTTGGCAGCAATTACAGCTGTGAGTCTTTCTGGGTCTCTAAGAGCTTTGCACACCTGGATTGTACAATATTTGCAAATTATTCTTTAAAAAATTCTTCAAGCTCTTTGAAGTTGGTTGTTGATCATTGCTAGACAGCCATTTTCAAGTCTTGCCATAGATGTTTAAGCTGATTTAAGTCAAAACTGTAACTAGGCCACTCAGGAACATTCAATGTCATCTCAGTGTATATTTAGTCTTGGGTTTAAGGTTATTGTCCTGTTGAAAGGTGAATTTGTCTCCCAGTGTCTGTTGGAAAGCACACTGAACCAGGTTTTCCTCAAGGATTTAGCCTGTGCTTAGCTCTATTACATTTCTTTTTATCCTAAAAAAAACTCTAGTCCTTGCCAATGACAAGCATACCCATAGCATGATGGAGCCACCACCATGCTTAGAAATATGAAGAGTGGTACTCAGTGATTTGTTGTGTTGGATTTGCCGCAAACATAATGCTTTGTATTCAGGACATGTAGGGCCGGTTTTACAGACAAGGCTTAGTCCCAGACTAAAATGCCTGTTTGAGCTGTCTTAACTCAAAGTGACTTGCACAGACTTGCGATTTAGTAGTAGTAGTAGAAATAGTAGTAGAAATAGTAGTAGATTTAGCCTGTTCTGGATTAAACAAAGACGATTGCAAGAGGGAGGATTAGAGCTACTCTAGGACTAAATGGAATCTTAAATGAATCCTTCAAAGAGGCAGGTTTAACTTCTGCTTAGTACTGTTTGTGAGGGAGTATGGACTATTTGGAATATGTAAATAGTGACCAACATGCACTACAGAGGCCAGCCAGACGAGTACTTGTGGATAGGAGTAATCCATTACATTTACATTTACGCCATTTAGCAGCTTATCCAGAGCGACTTACAAATTGGTGCATTCACCTCATTATTAAATTACTTTGATGAAATAGCTTTTTGAGACCGCTTTCGTATGTACAAAGAAAATGCATTGGAGATAATATATCTTTGCTTGAGCCTAGACTTTCCTCTGTCTCAAAGAGGAAGGCCATTACCCAATTCTCTCCACGTTCTGATCACTTTGAGGTTTTTGGCATCTGGAATCTTTCATCGTGAAACTGGTGATTTGTGTGGTGCCAGTGAAGCAACTGTGTGTAGAATAGTTCAAAGTCTGCAGGGCCATTTGTGAACTGAGGAGTCTTTACATCAAGTTTCCTGATGCTGCTGGCCAAGCCAACTATAAAGTCTGCAGGGCCATTTGTGAACTGAGGAGTCTTTACATCAAGTTTCCTGATGCTGCTGGCCAAGCCAACTATAAAGTGCAATTCTATGAATATGGGCACTTCCCAGGAGTGATCGGCTGTATAGATGGATGTCATGTTCCCATCAACTCCAGATGCTGAGGAGTTCAGGAACCGTAAGGACTGGTTTTCTATCAATGTTCAGGGTGTATGCACTCCTAATTTACACTCTCCTAATTTAGAGGTTTCAAACATTGTTGCCTGTCGGAAAGGTGCAACTCACGATTCAAGGATTTTTCTCAACTCTTCACTGTGTGCTCAGTTTGAGAGGACAACATAGTGGGCTACTACTTGGTGAAAGTGGATATGGTCAGTAACTTTTTAGTTGCTCCATACATAAATCCCACAATAGCTGAGCAGCAAAGATACAACATAGCTCATATTCGCACGAGATGGATGGTCGAGCGTATGTTTCGAGTATGGAAAAATCGATTCCAGTATTTACGCAATACACTTCGTTTCAAGCCAAGAAGATGCTGCAAGGTGATCATTGCTACAGCTGTGCTGCGCAACTACCTGAAGCAGCATTGCTGTCCTGATCCTCCAGATCAAGCAGATGTGTGTATGGCTGAGGCAGGCAATGACCAACGAGGACTTGCACATATTTAAATGAGATGCATTTAAATATGGAATGTATTCATTATGGATTATTTTTGTTTTGGTAATGTTTGTTCTGTACAAAATTCAAATAGTATGCAGCAAAATTAAATGTGACTAAACCAAGGCTGGTTTAAAATGTAGTTTATGGTGATTTAAATACTCACTCATGAATATCCAAATGACAAAACATGTATTTTTTTACATATCATATTGTTCACCATGGCTGGAAATCACTATTGTCTCATTACTGTATCTTTTATGGATCATACCTCTCTCTTCAAACTTCATATCCAAATCAACCTGTAGAATTCTCATTTTCTTTCCATGGTATATGTACTTTCTTTGGTATATGTACCATTTGTGCTCAGGTCTTCATCTAAACTGTCCTAATGGTCATCGTCTGGTATACCATCCAGAGGTTGCTAGTGCTCTATTATTCCAGACAGCAAGTCACTCAATTCGTCAGTCTTGTCTTGGTGGTCCACCACCAGTAGTACATCGCTCTCTTCTGATCTCTGCATTCTCTCTTTTTAAAGCCAGTTTAAGGTTCTTCCACAGAGTCTATAAAAGGCAGATATCATTCAATATGTGATGTCACAAAAATATGAATATGAGAAATACTGATAATGAAGATATCTCACCTGAAGTTGTTGTACTATTCTTGTGGTTACATCATTTGCATTGAATTCACTGCAAATTGCAGCCCAACCACTCTTTTTCTTTTGCTCAGTAGCAGTAGTATGGTTTTTACTTTCAACAACTGGATGGTTTGACAGAAATGTTTTAGTAACATTTTTTCATATTCACAAAAGTTTTTTGAACAAATTATTTTTGCCTATGTCATTGTTTTGTCTCAATATTCATTCCAGTAATGGTGTTTTCTATTCCATTCCGGGTTTTTATGCACACCATTAGACCAACAGCATGTGCTCATACTTAACCTAATCAGGCTTAACACAGGTGTTCTCATTTAGGCTTACTTACCTTACTCCAGGACTCTACAGTCTCTGACTAACTAAGCCAAATTTAAGCCACGTTCATGAAAGCTACTTTAATGTCCTAGTTTAACTAGTACACATTAAGGCCTACTCCTGGCTTAATCTAAGCCCAGTCTGTGAAACCGGCCCAAAGTGTATTTCTTTGCCACATTTTTTGCAGTTTTACTTTAGTGCGTTATTGCAAACAGGATGCATGTTTTGGAATATTTTTATTATGTACAGGCTTCCTTCTTTTCCCTCTTTTTTCCCCCTAGAAATAGATTCCCTTCTTTGCGCAGCATTGGAAAACCTCCCTGGTCTTTGTGGTTGAATCTGTGTTTGAAATTCACTGCTCAACTGAGGGAGTTTACAGATAATTGTACGTGTAGGGTACAGAGATGAGGTACTCATTCAAAAACCATGCAACTTATTATGTGACTTGTTAAGCAAATGTTTACTGCTGAACTTATTTATGCTTGCAATGACAAAGGGATTGAATAATTATTGACTCAGTACATTTCAGCTTTACATTTTTTATTAATAAAAAAAAAAAATCTCTGAACATAATTCCACTTTGATATTATGGGGTATTGTGTGTAGGCCAATGACACAAAATCTAAATGTAATTAATTTAGAATTCAGGCTGTAACACAACAAAATGTGGAAAAAGTCAAGGGGTGTGAATACTTTCTGAAGGGAGTGTTTATCGACTGAATGGATTCCGCTAGTGCAGTGGTATTCACACTTTTTCAGCGGGGACCACATTTTTTTCTCAAGAATTTCTCACAACCCTACCTCAAATCTAATGACACAACCTTAAAATCTATACATTTCTATTTTTACATCAACAAATAATCTTCAATTAATTACATTTTCATCTCTTATCAAAATGAAAAGAAACGAATAAATACATTTACTCAATAACATTACATTTTTCTAATTATCTTTCTCAAAAACTTTTGCATATTGTCCCATACAATAATCTGTACTCCCAACATTTGTTTCCTAAAAAAATGAATATACATTGAGTGTACAAATATTATGAACACCTGCTCTTTCCATGACATAGACTGACCAGGTGAATCCAGGTGAAAGCTTTGATCTCTTGTTGATGTCACTTGTTAAATCCACTTCAGTGTAGGAGAAAAGTCGAAGAAGGATTTGTAAGCCTTGAGACAATTGAGACGTTCCATTCAGAGGGTGAATGAGCAAGACAAAAGATTGAAGCGCCTTTGAACAGGGTATGGTAGTAAGTGCCAGACGTGCCAGTTTGTTGTTAAGAACTGCAACGCTGCTGTTTTTTTCACGCTCAACAGTTTCCCATGTGTATCAAGAATGGCCCACCACCCAAAGGACATCCAGTCAACTTGGCACAACTATGGGAAGCATTGGAGTCAACATGGGTCAGAATCCAGAGTCCATGCCCTGACAAATTGAGGCTGTTCTGGGGGCAAAGGGGGCCGCTCAGATGTACGAATATTAGATTCTGACTTGTAGATCATTTATTATCAGACTTGTAGATCATTTACATGTTTCAATTCAGTCATGTTTCAACCTGTCCTGATTCAACAGACACTTACCTCTGGGTGAGTCATGTAAAGTTTCTCCCCATTTTCTCTTGCTTGCTCTAGTTGTCGCTCACTCAATCTCACACATGCGCAGTTGCAGAGAAGAGGAAGAGATTAGCCAATTACACCCATTTCTAATAACAACATGTCGTATCTTTTTTGTATGCCAGACAGTGCCTGATTTGACCTTGTCTGATTTTCAATGCAGTATTACACTTGGTCCTGACAACTTTTGAATGCTGAAGGTGCCGCTCAGATGTACGAATATTAGATTCTGACTTGTAGATCATTTATTATCAGACTTGTAGATCATTTACATGTTTCAATTCAGTCACAAAATATTAGAGGTATTTCCAGAAGGCAGAGAAAAAAACGTCATAGAACAGGCGTTGTGTAACGTTTGGGTGTAGTATATTTACTGGTTTTGCACATCTTTCCTGATTTATGAAGACACTGCCATTTTTTCTTTGAGAATTTGTGAATGTGTTTGCTATTGTTATGAAGTTTTAGCTTTCAGTATTACTGTTTTTGCATTCTGTATTCTGATTTCTGTTCTTATGCTTCTGCATCATGGGATGAAGGTGAAGACCTTGAGGGGGGCTGCCAGAAGCAAACGTTGAACCAAAATAACTGCTTGGCTGGGGAAAAAAGAAATGTAATAAATTATAGGATTTTAAGTCCTTTATTGTTATTGTAATTAATTCCTTTCAGTCATGTTTCTTTTTATTGTATTTTTAATAACAGTATGTCAATAGGCTTCAGTTACCACAAGACCAGTTGTTAACCAAAAAGTACCACAGGACCATATAGACCCCATAAAAAAACCTTGTGGTACAGCTAGGATCACGATTACCACATAAACCTGAATTCCTGTGGTATACAGCTACCACACAATTTACCATTACAACAACAATTACCATGCGGTTACACCAAATAACCACAAACAAAAATCATTGAATTATCACATAAAAACAACAAAACGATCGCACAAAACCACAGGATTTGTACCCCAGCAATAACAAATTCATGCAGTAAAATGTTCCAAAATACCACACAATGTCTGGATATCATAGGTCAGGTACCACAGGAATAGCCCAGAGTTCCACCCCAATGGTTGAATCAACATTGTTTCCACGTCATGTCAACCCCAAAAACAAATGTGATGATGTTAAATCAAAGTGGAAAACTGATTGGATATGCAAATTTTTTTTTTTTTTACCCAACTTTTAACCTAAATCCAATGACATGGTGACATTTGTTGTTGATTTCACGTTGAATTCATGGTTAGTTGACAAATAAACCAAATGTAAATGAAAACTAGATGTTGAACTAATGTCGGTGCCCAGTGGGACAACACTACCACAGGAGAAGTACCAGAGGAATACTTGACTGTGTGTGGTAAAATTACCACAGGACATTTTTGTAAGGGAGGGAGTACAAAAAATGATTGTAAACCAAGCAGCATAGAGCTAGGAGATGAGCACTGCTGGCACTACCAAGCATGGGAGATGTACATAAAAAGGCCTGTAGTGGAGGGGGTGAGTACTATGTGAGTGTCCAGGTCTGGATGGGAGCAGTGTGGTGAGAAGGGCTACTGACACTGGGTGGGATACTGTCTGGTTCCCCCTGGCTCACACCACCGTCAGAAGGCATGGACCTCACAGGAGCACACAGCTGCTCTTGGACACTTTCTTACTAATGAGATCATGCTGCGTGGTGGCCAGCGATTGGATCAAGCCCCAGAAGTGTTTGAAGGTGATTCCCTCACCGTCCGACACACCCATCTGTTTCATCATCATGCCCAGGCCTTGCTCTGAGCCTCCAGTCTGGGTGAGGGAGGGAGCACAAAAACAACTCTTTATTATATAGGCACGGTATTTAACACTTAATAAGCACTTATTGACAGGTAATAAGAAATAAAGTAATCATGCATAGACATGTATTAGCAGGAAGTTAGCAATTAGTCTATTACACTTTTGAGAGTATAACATTGTTGCCTACATTACTCGGTAGGCTATATTCACAACAGCGTGGGTGAACGCTCAAATGTAGGTGCGAGGGGAATGGAGTGATTTGGTATTCAGCCAAAGTGTGTACTTTGTCAACTGTGTCATATGTTCCAGACTTTGTTACCCTCTAGTGGTTATAGATCCATGGCTCTTTTTCTAGGAATCGCCACCATATTTTACAATAGGTATGGGGTTATTTTCTGCAGTGGTGTAAAGTACTTAAGTAAAAATACTTTAAAGTAATACTTAAGTCGTTTTTTGGGGTATCTGTACTTTACTTCACTACATTCCTAAAGAAAATAATGTACTTTTTACTCCATACATTTTGCCTGACACCCAAAGTACACATTACATTTTGACAGGAAAATGGTCCAATTCACTCACTGTCAAGAGAACATCCCTGGTCATCCCTACTGACCCTTATCTGGCGGACCGACTAAACACAAATGCTTTGTTTGTAAATGAATGTCTGTGTTGGAGTGTGCCCCTGGCTATCCGTAAATAAAATAAAAACAAGAAAATGGTGCCGTCTGGTTTGCTTAATATAAGGAGTTTGAAATGATGTATACTTTTACTTTTGTATACTGAAGTATATTTTCGCAATTACATTTCTTTTGATACTAAAGTATGTATAAAACCAAATACTTTTGGACTTTTACTCAAGTATTATTTTACTGGGCGACTTTCACTTTTACTTGAGTCATTTTCTATTAATATGTATCTTAAACTTTACTCAAGTAGGACATTTGAGTACTTTTACCACCACTGATTTTCTGCTTATACAACCTTTCGACGCCAAACCCACCACTGGTGTGCGTGGCCAAAGAGCTCTATTATTATGTCATCTGACCACGGCAATGACATGAAAATAGAGCTCTTTGGCCACTCGACCTGAATGTACTGTATGTCCTAGCTGATGTGGCTAACTATTGTGTAGCAGAAAAACTCTACTTGGTTGTCAAGTGGTGGATGAAGTCGACTTGGTGCAAGGAGTCATATTACAATTAGGCCTACAGTTGTTCTGCTCTATTCATAAGGAAAACTGTTATTTACTTCTCTGTCAGATCGTTTAATCCCCCTCCAGATGAGAGAACAACCTTAAACCTTCATCACTTGTTCATATATTTGAACTGTCCTTTTCCTGTTTTTCAGAAGCATAGCTATCTTTGTCACCCTCTGGCAGATTCAGACTCGTCCTGGAAAACCGCCTTAGGCCTCAGACAAGTAAGCAGCGAGTTCCAAAATGAAGATACTTTGGCCTTTTTAATGTTTCAAATAAAGCATGTGTCAGATTCAGTTCGTAGCGAGACGTTTAACTTTAAAGGGCCAGTGCAGTCCAAAAAGGTTTTATTGTGTTTTATACACACTGAGTGTACAAAACATTAAGAACACCTGCCTAATATTGAGTTGCACCCCCCCTCTTTTGCTCTCAGAACCGCCTCAATTCGTTGGGGCATGTACTCTGTAAGGTGTCGAAAGTGTTCCACAGTGATGCTGGCCCATGTTGACTCCAGTGCTTCCCAAAGTTGTGTGAAGTTAGCTGGATTCCTTTGGGTAGTGGACCATTCTTGATACATACGGGAAACTGTTGAGCGTGAAAAACCCAGCAGCGTTGCAGTTCTTGACACAATGAGGATGCCCATGGCACCTACTACCATACCCTGTTCAAAGGCACTTAAATATTTTGTCTTGCTCATTCACCCTCTGAATGGCTCACATACACAATACATGTCTCAATTGTCTCAAGGCTTAAAAATCCTTCTTTAACCTGTCTCCTCCCCTTCATCTACACTGATTGAAGTGGATTTAACAAGTTACATCAATAAGGTATCATAGGTTTCACCTGGATTCGACTGATCAGTCTATGTCATGGAAAGAGCAAGTGTTCATGTTTTGTACACTTAGTGTATATTTACACACTATGAGGTTGGAATAATAATGTGAAATTGTGAAGAGCTGTTTATAAAGACTGGCTGAAATTTCTGCCTGTTTTGGTGGGATGGAGTTTTGGCCTGCCTGGTGACATCACCAGGTGGTATAAGTTAATAGACGAATAACAAAGAGTTTTAAACCTCTCTGCCAATAACATCTAGTTTTCAAGTTATATATCCCTCTCATTAGGCTCGTCCAATTAGGCCCCTCACTCAGACCACTCCCAGACAGTTAAATTACATTTGTTTATTTTTGACCAATTTAATAGAAAAACATAACAGTAAAGTACTTAATTGTTACCCAGAAATGATTTGATATTGCGAGAAAATATGGCTGCATTGGGCCTTTAAACCATGGACATCCAGCGTAGGTGCTCAGGATATGTGCTAACATGTTTAAAACTCAATTAGTTACTGAGTGCCAAGTAGATTACAGCCAAGTTTATTTTGCATCCAGCCTAGCAACCGACGCCCACAGGCTTTTCCTGAGTGTTTGTTTGGGAGTCATAGGATGCGGTGTGTACTGTATGTGTGTGGTTGAGTGGGGGGGGGGGGTAAGAGTCAGAGCCACGCCCTACTGGTAAAATCAATGGCAGGTGTGGCCAGGGAGGGCGTGGGCAACGTAGCCGACCGTTGAAGCTTATGTACCTTGACTAAGTTGGGCAGCTGGGAGGCGAGGAGATCTTTGAACTCTTTGGTTTGGAGCGTGGGACCTTTATTGGCCGCAGCGGCATGGAACTTTGTAACCAAAGTGTTGATGGCCTTTTCCAGGTCGGAGTGCTGCGCCAGAGGAGGAGAAATAAACGTGTTAGGGTGGGGGAATCAAATAATATAACAATAAGGAACGCATTATCTGACAGTACTTTGAAGTTCATTATGTGACGTTTATTATTATAATAGATCATTAAAAAAGAAAGAGAGAAAGTTAACATATTCTCGAGACAGACTCCCGAGGTGTGTGTCAAACAGTGGAGGCTGCTGAGAGGAGGACGGCTCATCATAATGACTAGAACGGCGCGAATGGAGTGGAATAAAACACATAGGAACCATGTGTTTGATACTATTCCACTGATTCTGCTAAAGCCATTACCACGAACCCGTCCTCCCCAATTAAGGTGCCACCAACCTCCTGTGGTGCCAAAGTGTACCGACCTCCACTCGCTTCAGTCCCAAATACCCCCAAAATGTCAGACACTCACATCCGTCCTCAAGTGCATATCTTGCATGCCTCCACGTGTTTGAACCCTACGCAAAGATACCACTCTTGATGTTTAACCCTGTCCTTGAATTACTTCATCTCAACAACATCGAACAACACTGCAGCATTCTTCTCCGCACATATCACGCACTTCTCCATTCAGTTAATTAACTTGCACCTTTCACAGTATCAGTGTCACTGAAAGCTTAGTGGTTAACCAACTCTGTGTCGCTTTTGTCAGTGTTGAAAAGTTAGTATAGTGCTATAAACCTAATAAGCCACAAAACAACTAACAGTATGCTCATGGGTGACATAGGATGAGTTTTAAAGAAAACGTTGTGAGAAATAATATGCTGAGGGAAAAGTACAGTTATACAGTTAGTTATACTTCCAGGTTACAAATCACCTGTTTGGAAAGTAGACGGTATGTTTGTCAGTGGAATATGAAACTGTCACACAGACTTGTTATGTTGGTCATTGTGAAGGACATCATTCTATACTCTCTTTAAACCAACATCCAAACACCCAATCTGTTGTAACTGTTGGGTTTTTGTTCATACTACTTTTCATTTATGTCCTAAATCACTGACATGAAATAACTGTTCAGGGACTTTGCTATGTCACTCACCCCTATTCAAATAGATATTTGAATACGCTATTGAAATGTGAGCATCTGTGGGTGGGGCGGGAGGAGTAAGTTTAAGTAACGAGAGACTATTGGAAGGCACATTCAGACAACTGGTCTACATGTAGAAGGTACTGGAAATACCTGCAGGTTGGGGTAGCTACAGTATGACAGCTCAACCCCTCACTGTTTATTTTCAGGGTGTGCCAGGGGCGGACTACATTTGCCCGAAACTACATTTCGGGCAAATGCCAGATGGGCTGTTCAATCTTTTACCCATTGGGCCTGTCTAACTTTTGTTTTTCACACAAAATGATCACTATCTGGCTAATAATGGGGGCCTCGAGGAAAAAACTGGGGTTTTGTGTCAGTCCGTCCGTCTGCCTGTCTGTTCGTCTAGCTGTCATCCCTCACTAATCTCCAAAGAAGGTCTCTGTGGCTTAGGCCATGGGGACGGAATAAGAAGGGACTGATTGCCTCCCCGTGCTTTCCATTTCCACACATGGTCTGTCTATAGACACAATTGAGAATTGAGAATTGCTCCCTCAACAGCATATGGCCTAGATTAATTTGTTATTGTCCACATTCTTTGCTGCTGTCCAGCATGCACACTGATCAGTGCATTGAAATGATTCGTGGTAAACTCACGTTAAGCTGGCAAGAGTGCATGCAAAGTTGGCCATATGCAAACGCCTATAGGACTTAATACGATCTCATGGACTGTGTCATGATATAAATTGGATAGCATAATATCTCAATGGAATTTTGGTTAAACTACATCTGTGCCACTTCCAACGGTAATCAGAACGATGCGTAGAAGTTGGGGGAAAGTTATCACCAAAATAACAACTCCATTCGTTGCTTCTAGGATGTGTAAAGCCACCATCTCCTCAACTGCAACGTTTTGACAAGTGTTGATGAATAAAAATGAATGAATGACATTTTATTTTCATGTCAAATCGCCAATTGGCAACCCATCCCTAATGGGATTAATTGACACATAAACAAACATTACAATAATTCACTGTGAAATGATAATTCTTCTTCCAGTGGTCTCTGCATTGCACATCGCATAAAGAGTGAAAAAATGTATGGTAAAAATCAATACATAATAGTAAATAAGGTTATCCAAACAATAATTACATCCCTAGAGCAGTAAAATAATATATATACATACATACATACATACATACATACATACATACATACATACATACATACATACATACATACATACATACATACATACATACATACATACATACATACATACATACATACATACACACTGTATATATACACATACATACACACATACATACATAAATAAATACAGAAAAAGAAACCGAAGGTATGATATTAAAATTGTATAGTAGGCCTACCTGTTCAGCCATTTAGATCGTTTTGTGCTGTCCTTTTTCAAAGTGAAGTTTTCTCTCTGCGATGTTCAGTAATTGCTACTTTTCTTGCTCAGCGTTCAATTGCTTCTGTCACATATTGGCAAGATTCCTAAATGATCTCACTCAAGAAAAGAAAAAAATGCAACTCGATTCCACCTTCCGTGTCAGTCAGAGAAAGCTATGGGAAAGTACAGTGTGCTCAGTGTAACCCGATGCATTGGGACTGTAAACTTCACGAGGCAGACAGTACCACATGCAGTCATATAGGCCTACCACCCTTCTATTATTGCAAAGTTCTCTTTCATTTAGAAGTTCTGCAGAGAGTAGCCTACACAGTTGTGCATTTAAAATGTATTTGCTATTCAAGAAGAGCCTGGGGGTGCTTCCCTCAACATCTGGAAACATTTAGCAAAAGTTGAAACCGTCTGCAAGTTTAGACTGGAATTTTTCTTCTTTATTGTTGCAATTTTTAACCCCTCGTATAAGCCTACCTATTTTATGCAGTTTCTGTAAAGCTTTGAATATCCACCAAAATAATACATTTCTCAATAGGCCTATTGTAAGAAACCTTTATGAACCATGCATACATGGACGGTCCTTATGGGCAGTTTTTTTTTTCGAGGTTGTTTGTAATTGAAGTCGTTTGTCATTGTCCATTCCAATTACCATTAGGTCTACATTCATTTTTACAAAGGTATCAGAGGTTGATAAGGACGTGCTGGCGAACTAAAAAGTGATGTGTGCACAATGAACAGGCACGACAACATTCTTGGAAGTATTAACAGAGTGGTGGGGAGACATGGGACTCGATAAAACAGTTTCTGTCCATAAATTGTCATAGGCCTATTGAGGTGTTTACATGAAAACCAGTCAACCAGATCCTTCATCATGCTACCACAAAGAAATGGGCTGTTGCAGCCTGGTCTCATTGACTATACGTAACATAGGTAAACAAATCCGGGACACTCAAATTACCATGATATGTAACGTTTGGTATCGTTACATAAGACACAAGGTTACTCAGCGCAAAAACAAAATTGTAATTCGTAACATATCATCCAGGAATGAATACATACCATGCGAAACATAACATACTGTATCATCCTAAATGATTTGTCTTGGATTTACATACAGAATAATATGAAATGCTATGAGACCAGATTGGCTGTTTTGACAGGCCTAAATCTAGCCTAGATACTGGATCTGCACAGTCGGGTCCAAACTCGTTGCTTCGCACTACCACCCACCTCTGTTAAACATATGCTTGTAAAAACGAATTCATGTCATAATCGAATACCACGGTAAAACAGTTAATGTCTCTCTAGAATGCGCAGCTGTTTGGTTTCACATGCGTGTTCAGTAGCGACTGGTATCCCTGGGGAGAAGGGTGTGTCCTGCCTTCAGAGTTTTCGATGTTCTGCTCTCTCGCCACTCCTCCTCGCTGTCTTCCAGAAAAACAGACACCACTCCCAAATTTGTAAAGCCACAGGATCAAGTGTATTTGAGAGGGCTGGCAAGCTCTAACACAGGTATCTGTCAATGTCTCAGATGCAATGTCTCATTGCTGAGACGTTTAGGCCTATGTTGAAATGACACTGTTCAGGAGACTAAGGGATGGCCTAAACGCTACAGTGTACCTACTATTTTATACAATAGTCAAATACAGCATTGATGATCAAATGATCTTTCATGATTTTAAGATGAAAAACTCCCCATGAATGAACGAGAGTACAGCATGAGTAAATAACTTATAGAAGCTACTTCATAAAAGACAAATAAACACACACACAATTATTCATATACATATATGTTTTTTGTAACAATGGCGCCGGAGAAGAAGGCTGACGTTTTACGTGTCCCCAACCGATTGTGTTTTCTTTCTTCGTTTATTTGCGTTGTTTGTAACTTTTTTAAACTTATTTTGTACATAATGTTGCCGCTACCGTCTCTTATGACCGAAAATAACTTCTGGACATCAGGGCTGCGATTACTCACCATGGACTGGCAGAATATTTTTTTCCCTTTAACGAGTCTGACGAGCCTGACACGAATGATATACTGCTTTCTCGGGAACAGGCCCAGATCCCCGTGATTTGCGTGAAGAGGAGGTGGAGAAACAGGGGCCGGAGGGCGGGCTGCCTTCTGAGAATTTGTAGGCGATCGAATAAACCCCCACTTCCCTCCATTCTGCTAGCAAATGTGCAATCTTTGGAGAATAAAATCGATGACCTACACGGAAGATTAAACTACCAACGGGACATTCAAAACTGTAATATCTTATGCTTCACGGAGTCGTGGCTGAACGACGACACTATCAACATATTTGGCTGGTTTTACGCTGTACCGGCAGGATAGAACAGCGGCATCTGGTAAGACAAGGGGCGGTGGACAATGAATTTTGTAAATAACACCTGGTGCACAATATCTAAGGAAGTCTCGAGCTATTGCTTGCCTGAGGTAGAGTATCTCATAATTTGCTGTAGACCACAGTATCTACCAAGAGAGTTTTCATCTGTATTTGTCATAGCTGTTTACGTACCACCACAAACTGAGGCTGGCACTAAGACAGCATTGAATGAGCTGTATTCCGCCATAAGCAAACTTGAAAATGCTCACCCAGAGACGGTGCTCCTAGTAGCCAGGGACGGCGCTCCTAGTAGCCAGAGACTTTAATGCAGGGAAACTTAAATCCGTTTTACCAAATTTCTATCAGCATGTTAAATGTGCAACCAGAGTGAAAAAAAACTCAGAACAACCTTTACTCCACACGCATACAATGCTCTCCCTCGCCCTCCATTTGGCAAATCTGACCATAATTCTATCCTCCTGATTCCTGCTTACAAGCAAAAATTAAAGTAGGAAGCACCAGTGACTAGATCAATAAAAAAGTGGTCAGATGAAGCAGATGCTAAGCTACAGGACTGTTTTGCTAGCACAGACTGGAATATGTTCCAGGAT
This sequence comes from Salmo trutta, assembly GCF_901001165.1. Classification (NCBI taxonomy): domain Eukaryota; kingdom Metazoa; phylum Chordata; class Actinopteri; order Salmoniformes; family Salmonidae; genus Salmo; species Salmo trutta. The sequence goes on along the minus strand of NC_042992.1, from coordinate 30,274,430 downwards.
TCCTCCGATGGCATTGAGGAGTACACCACATCAGTCATTGGCTTCATCAATAAGTGCATTGATGATGTCATTCCCACAGTGACGGTACGTACATACCCCAACCAGAAGCCATGGATTACAGGCAACATCCACACTGAGCTAAAGGCTAGAGCTGCCGCTTTCAAGGAGCGGGACTCTAACCCGGAAGCTTATAAGAAATCCCCCTATGCCCCCTGATGAACCATCAAACAGGCAAAGCGTCAATACAGGACTAAGATCGAATCGTACTACACCAGCTCTGACACTCATCGGATGTGGCAGGGCTTGCAAACCATTACAGACTACAAAGGGAAGCACAGCAGTGACACGAGCCTACCAGATGAGCTAAACTACTTCTATGCTCGCTTCGAAGCAGTCTGTCTGTCTGTCTGTCTGTCTGTCTGTCTGTCTGTCTGTCTGTCTGTCACATCACAGAATTCTTGTCAATTTCTGTTCCACCTTACGTAAATTCATTTACTTGACAAGTCTGAAAAGAGCGACTTAAACTGTTTTGACTTTAAGTCTCAGAAATAACTTTTTATTCTTTGACAAAATCTGTCTGTACTCGTATAGTACTGAGTCCTTAAATGACTGAGTCTCCTAGTTGAGATATGGTGCAGCATTTTGGTGGCGTTCTATCAAATTCCTGGTCTCATGCTCAAGGCAAACAGGCTGACCACAGTCCCAGTATTTGTAACTTTTTTGGTAGTTCTTGTTATGTGCTTACCAGGTTATTAAAATATGTACATATTTTGATTGCTTCCACAAGGACATCATATCACTTATATTTTAAATAAGAATTATGTTTCACTATGAAAGAGAGCCAGCCAACAACTTTTCCTCTCCCTTCGGTCACCTCATTATTACGGAATGCTAGAACCTGTTAAAACTTGCAGCACAGTGAATTGACTATGTTCTGGTCTTGTTTGCATACTTGGTCATAGACATTGCTGCAACGTATGTGTGGCTCAGCACCCTGTCATGAGGTGAGGCGCTGATATAGCTGATGAGAACCTGGCAGGATCACGTTTCCCAGGAATGTCAAATAGATGAGTACAGTGCAAGGGTGCCTCTCAATAGTCTAAAGGGGTCTTCCTCTCCTTGTCTCCTCTCTTTCATCTGCACTGGTCTGAAAACACAGGATAAGTGAAAGCAATATGGTGGATTCCGACCGGAAGTATAATTTGACCTGTCCAGTTCTTTTCTCATCAGTGCAAACGAAGGAAAGGAGGCGTGGAGAGGAGGGTGCTTTAGATTATTGAGATTCACTCATAGATTTCCTGCTAGAATCATCCTCTAGACCAGGTATTTCCAAACTGAGGTACGCACAATGCCGTTTTTTCTTCACATTTTCAAACAGTCCATCTATATTTTCCAACGGGATATACATTTGGGTGATGTTTTTTTCTCGCCTGAGTTGCCTCGTTTCACTGCCAAAAATATCCAGTGTTCAGCGAAATAACGACACAATGTCAAATACAGGTAGCCTATTCAAATAATTATCATCCAATCACATTAACCTTTACTCTCTCGCGGGAAATCCACTAACGGTTCGTATGTAGCCAAACGTAGCTGCTGCTCATTCCGTTTGCTCAAAAATTGATAAATGGTTAAAAAAAGTAAGGCCCGCGTCTATAGAGACACATACCAGCTCTGTACTGCTGGTACTGCTACTACCAGCAGTACTACACCTGCACCTGTCGACTACACAAGTTGTTCTGCTTCCATGAGCACATCCAATGCTAGCATCAGTAATTCTACATTTGTTGTTAGCCCAGCTAGCATGGACACTGACAGTTGTGAATCTGATGCAGCCGAAGAGCTTCTGCCCCCTTACCCGGGACAACACCGAACAACAGACAGGGACGTTGGACCATCGAAGAGGTGCAAATCTGATGAGAACTACATTGATTTGGGGTTCACTTATATTGGGAGTAGTGCCTTTCCTCAGCCACAGTGTGTTATATGTGCAAAAGTACTATCTCACAACTCGATGAAGCCTTCACTCTTACGCAGACATTTAGAAACAAAACATGGCGAGAATTAAGATGACTTTCGAGTAGTAAGACATGCATTTGATTTGATTTGATTTAATAAGAAGGGGCTAGAAGCGTCTTATACTGTGAGCTACCGAGTGGCTAGGACAGGCAAACCCCATACTATTTTGGAGGACTTAATTCTTCCTGCTGCCACGGATATGGCTGGGACAATGCTGTGGGAAAAGGCCAAAGAAACTATACAGACAATGACTTCATCAAACAACACTGTTTCACGACGCATCAGTGACATGGCAGGAGATGTTTTGAAACAATTACTGCTTTGCATTCAAGCCTGTGAATTCTATGCGTTACAGCTGGATGAGTCAACAGACGTGGCGGGCCTGGCACAGCTCCTGGTATATGTCTGTTACGTTAATGGGGGGTCAATTAAGGAAGACATCCTCTTCTCAAACCACTGGAAACCAGGACAACAGGAGAGGATTTTTTTAAGTACTGGACAGCTTTGTGACATCAAATGGACTTTGGTGGTCAAGATGTGTTGGTATCTGAACTGATGGCGCAAAAGCCATGACAGGGAGACAGTGGAGTGGTAACGCCTGTGCAAGCAGTTGCTCTCGAAGCCACTTGGGTACATTGCAGCATCCACCGAGAGGCTCTTTCTGCCAAGAGAATGCCTGACAGCTTGAATGCCTGACAGTTTTGGACACTACAGTGAAAATGGTTATCTTTGATAATGCAATTGAATTTAATCAGACACCACTACCAGATTTCTGGATTGGGCTGCGCTCAAAGTATCCTGCCTTGGCAAATCACGCTGTTAAGACACTGATGCCCTTTGCAACCACGCACCTATGTGAGAGTGGATTCTCGGCCCTCACTAGCATGAAAACTAAATACAGGCACAGACTCTGTGTGGAAAACTATTTAAGACTGAGTCTCTCTACAATACAACCCAACACTGCAGAGTTATGTGCATCCTTTCAAGCACACCCTTCTCATTAACATGTGGTGTGTTATTCACACATTTCAATGAACAAATTAGGTTTTAAATGTAAGATGCCGAAATAAAGAGCAAAATTATTGATTATTATTATTTGTGCTCTGGTCCTATAAGAGCTCTTTGTCACTTCCCATGAGCCGGGTTGTGACAAACACTCACACTCATTCTTATGTTTAATAAATGTATGATATAGTGTGTGTGTGGCAGGCTTACAATGATGGCAAAAAACAACATTTGAGAGTGAAATGACCCTGGTTCTAGATGGGGTACGCAGCTGGAAGTTGAATGTTTCAAGGGGTACGGGACTATAAAAAGTTTGGGAACCACTGCTCTAGACCTCTACCCTTGAAGAAACATCACGCACCCTACAGGTCATAGTAGGTAGTACAACTGAAATGTGAAACCAGCAGCATTATGACTGTAATCTAAATGTGATCAACTCCAATCCCCAGGGGCTGCAATCCTGCTGTGTTTCGTTTTCCCCTTGCTATTCATTGATTCATGTCATTCATTTCCCAGAGACTGAGTCAAAGAAATGAACAAAACCTGTCAGACACTGTGGTCCTTACAATTGCATTTTCAACGCAGTAAATAGTATTAACAAATTGGTGAATTACTGTAGATCTGCAAAAGATATTCATTATTTAGTTGAATATACTAATGTTCCACATTGACCATACATCAAGAACGGGCTCTTCTGCTCTACATGTAATGATCAGCCACATTTACAAGAAAAGAGCTGACAATTATTAGTAGTTATAACTGTAATTAAGTGATGCAATGGTTCTATTGAGGTATTTCTTAATGTTGTAATAGTCTAACAGACTAGTGGACAGGAAACACAGGCCTTTGCAGAGAGATGAGCTGTGTTTTTGAAGTGAGGTTGTGTGGTTAGAAGTGGAGAGAGAGACGGAGTCTGATCTCACAAACACTATGAGGCCCTCAATAGACAAGTGACAAAGTAATGATGTATACACTACCAAACACCAGGCAAGTCAACATTAAACTGCCTTTAAGAAAGAGTACCAGTAGTCATTATTGATGGCATCGAGGCAATCATCAGTCCTGTTCAGACCAGGAACTGCTGAAGATTTAATTCATCATAATATGACATGTGAGAAGAAAAATGAAAAGTAACATTTTACTGTAAATGTAATACACAAACAGGAGGGCAACCATTACCTACTGGATATGCAGACAAATGTAAATCACTGAAATACCTGTTTACCCCAGTACCATAGTTTAATTAGGCAGGTGTTGAGGATTATCTACCATGACTAATGCGCACACTTTGGACTATCTGTCAAAATATTCTCAACAACTGGACTAGTCTGGCCCTAAGAGGTTTCTAAAATAAAGAATAGGAAGAATGTTAAAATATTTCTAAAAATGGTGATCCTGTATGTTCTATGTACATTTTTAGCCTTGGTGTAAAGTTTACTCTCTTGTCAATAACTCTTGAGGATCTAAAATAAAAACCATTTCCGGGACACCTAGACCATAGGTTAGCTGTAGATGCACTGTTGAAAAGCTTTTATTCAGTTTATCCTCTGATGTGTCAAGATGCGTACTTGTCTTTTGCTAATCACCCAACTCTTGATGAGTTGAATCAGATGTGTTAATAGTGCTGGGACAGAACCAAAATGTGCACACCTTGGGGTTTAGAGAGCAATGGACTTAGAAGCACCGCAGTACTACAAATAAAAACAAACATGGATAGTGGCTGTTTATTGCAGTTTGATATAAATGCATTAATTGTTAGGCACAATAGGATATCCAGTACAAAACACGAAAATAATGCAACTTCCTGTAGTTGGCATAACGCCAAAAGGATTAAAATGCTCAACATTCAACATCATACACCCCTAATGGACACAGCAAGGCATTTCAATTCAAAGAAGGAAAGTAAAGTACAGTATACACATTCATCAAAATATGGTATAATGTTTAGTAATGGATACTTCGGCAATCATCACATGTTTTGTATGTGTTTGTAAAACCATACAGCCGTCTACCGAGGAGCTCACAGTGTTAGCACAGAGTCTCTCTCCACCTCTAACCACACGATGACTCATCAAAAACAAGGCTGTGTTCTCTGCATGGGCCTGTGTTTCCTGTCCACTTGTCTGTTTAAAGCAGCGTAAACACGGACTATGACAACATAAGGAAACACCTCGGTAGAATCATCGCATCTCACATTTCAGCCACAACTAGCTACTATTAAAAGACAGCTCTTGTCTTGTTTTAGTTGCTCACAATGTATTACAGAAAAGCGGGTTAAAGTAATACTGGTCAATATGAGCAAATATTGACAACAAAAAGAAACGTACAAGAATTGTACAAAACATCAAGAACCCCCCGCACCCCTTTAGCACTCAGTACAACCTATATTCCTCAGGGCATGGACTCTACAAGGTTTCAAAGGGTTCCACAGGGAAGCTGGTCAATGTTGACTCCAATGCTTCCCACAGTTGTGTCAAGTTGGCTGGGTGTCCTTTGGGTGTTGGACCATTCTTGATACACACGGGAAACTTTTGAGCGTGAGGATGAGGATGCCCAGGCACCTACTACCATACCCTGTTCAAAGGCACTTCAATCTTTTGTCTTGCTCATTCACCCTCTGAATGGCTCACATACACAATCCATGTCTCAATTATCCTTAGGCTTGAAAATCCTTCTTTAACATGTCTCCTCCCCTTCATCTACACTGATTGAAGTGGATTTAACAAGTGACATCAATAAGTGATCACAGCTTTCACCTGGATTCACCTGATCAGCGTATGTCATGGAAAGAGCAGGTGTCCTTAATGTTTTGTACACTCAGTTGATGCCAATGAAGATACGTTACGTGCAACCAGTTTCCAATTGAGGAGTTAAAACATATAAGCTAATTTAAGTGGAGTAATAACATTTTCATATGGAAAAGTAGAAAGATAAGTACACATTTACAATGTGTTACTCCTATTGTCATTACTGAAAAGAATGTGAGATGTGTAGCTGAGTATGTGAGACTCAGTAGCAGAGTAGTCCTAAATGTGGTTTGATTTCTGTTTCTAATTGTGCCAGAGCAGTGGACAGGAAGTGACACCTATCAAGTCAGGTGGTACAGTAGAGGCTTTGTTGTGTCCTCTTTGCACTGGTGTAAAGTACTTAAGTAAAATTACTTGGGGCATCTGTACTTTACTTTACTATTTATATTTTTGACTACTTTTACTATTACTTCACTACATTCCTAAAGAAAATGATGTACATTTTACTCCATACATTTTCCCTGACACCCAAAAGTACTAGTTACAATTTGAATGCTTAGCAGTACATGAAAAAGGTCCAATTCACACACTTATCAAGAGAACGTCCCTGGTCATCCTTACTGCCTCTGATCTGGTGGACTCACTAAACATAAATGCTTCTTTTGTAAATGATGTCTGAGTGTTGGAGTGTGTCCCTGGCTGTCAAAAAAAGTTATTAAAAGGACATTTTGCAGTCTAGTTTGCTGAATATAATGAATTTGATGTATAGCATTTACTTTTACTTTTTACTTTTACTCAAGTATGACAACTGAGTACTTTTCCCACCTCTGCCTCTTTGTCGTGTGGTTTGAAGAGGCGGCACCAACTGCGGTGGGCTTTCAAGGTAAAGCTCATAGGTTGACTTCTGAAGAATGCATGCACTCATGACAAAAAAACTCCCCACTGCAACTGTTGTGACCTTCTGTGTCTTTCTGAATAATTTGTCACTAATGGTGTTTTATAAACCTTTTATTAATTATGATAAACATACTGATCATCATCATCATTTGCGTAAATTCTATTCCAATTCAATAAAACAAGTGTAACTTTGCATGCTGCACTGACTCATTGAAACATAATGGAGACCAATATGTTGTGTAACTACTTCTTCTCTTTAAAAGATGTTAGTTTGTCTGAGGTTGCTAACCAGAATGGTAGCATCAATTGTCTGCAGTCTATTTTTACTCACTGACATGGCCTCACAACTCTTACCAGGTCAAAGACATGACCACCATATTGCACATTTAGGTTGGAAAGCATTTCAGTCTGTGTCTACGTTTGATTTAGCTTAAGCAGAGAGGCTTGCATAAAATGTAAAGATGAGCCTTGTAAAGATAAACTGATGTGAACAGACCATATATAACTTATAATTACTTGGACTGAAAAATGTATTGACATGCCTCAAAATATAACATTCCCCTGAATCTGCCACGGACTGCATCGAGAGACAGCTCTCTAAAAAATGACATAAATGTCACTGTAATATGTTGCAGAAACTGTTTTGAAATGAAAAGCACCTTTATTGTCATTCATTCATTGATTCTACACAATTCAAGATAGCGTGAGATACGTAATGATATGTGTTTCACTACAGCTCTTTTATCATAGCGATTCCCCATTGAACTATAAAATAAAATAAAAACATTTTCAATATAATTTGAACAAAAGTGAACTATCACTTTAACCCCATATCAATCTATGCAAAGCATTTGGTTAATTACCATGTTTCTATATTCAGGTGCAGGGTCCATCATGTTGGAGGACTCAACAGTGACCTAGTTTCGACCTTTTGTTGAGGACGTGGTCGGCGGCATCATCCCCATGAACTGCGTTCTGGAGGGGTTGACATCTTACTGCTTTACCGTTGCCTGCATGAGACTGCCAACACAACCCGGGGTGCTGTGAGTCCCCAAGAACATCATTATCAACATCAGGTCTCAGTATGACATCTTCATGAAGATGTGCCCTGTGTTCATCTACATCGCTGCTGTCACCGACTCTGGGATTTACTGCTGTGCTGTCATATACAGGCGCCGTCATATACAGTGCATTCGGGAATTACTCAGACCCTTTGACTTTTGCCACATTTTGTTACAGTCTTATTCAAAAAGGTATGAAATTGTTTTTTCCCCATCATCAATCTACACACAACACCCCATAATGACAAAGCAAAAACAGTTTTTTAGAAATTTTAGCAAATTTTTAAAATAAAATCAAAATGAAATATCACATTTACATTAGTATTCAGACCCTTTACTCAGTACTTTGTTGAAACACCTTTGGCAGTGATTACAGCATCAAGTCTTCTTGGGTTTGACGCTACAATCTTGGCACACCTGTATCTGGGGAGTTTTCCCCATTCTTCTATGCAGATCCTCTCAAGCTCTGTCATGTTGGATTGAGAGCTTCGTTGCACAGATTTTTTCAGGTCTCTCTAGAGATGTTAGATCGGGTTCATGTCCGGGCTATGGCTGGGCCACTCAAGGACAATCAGAGTCCCGAAGCCACTCCTGGGTCTGCTTGGCTATGTGCATAGGGTCGTTATCCTGTTGGAAGGTGAACTTTGAGCGCCCTGGAGCAGGTTTTCATCAAGGATCTCTCTGTACTTTGCTCAGTTCACCTTTCCCTCGATCCTGACTAGTCTCCCAGTCCCTGCCACTGAAAAACATCCCCACAGCATGATGCTGCCACCACCATGCTTCACTGTAGGGATGTTGCCAGGTTTCCTCCAGACGTGACGCTTGGCAGTCAGGCCAAAGAGTTCAATCTTGGTTTCATCAGACCAGAAAATCTTGTTTCTCATGGTCAGAGTCCTTTAGGTGCTTTTTGGCAAACTCCATGCGGGCTGTCATGTGCCTTTTACTGAGGAGTGGCTCCCATCTGGCCTCTCTACCATAAAGGCCTGATTGGTGGAGTGCTGCAGAGATGGTTATTGTTCTGGAAGGTTCTCCCATCTCCACAGAGGAACTCTGGAGCTCTGTCAGAGTGACCATTGGGTTCTTGGTCACCTCTCTGACCAAGGCCCTTCTCCCCCTATTGCTCAGTTTGGCCGGGCGGCAATCTCTAGGAAGAGTCTTAGTGGTTCCAAACCTCTTTCATTTAAGAATAATGGAGACCAATGTGTTCTCGGGTGCTGCAGACATTATTTGGTACCCTTCCCAAGATCTGTGCCTGGACACAATCCTGTCTCGAAGCTCTACAGACAATTCCTTTGACCTCATGGCTTGGTTTTTTCTCTGACAATCACGGTCAACCTTATATAGACAGGTGTGTGCCATTCCAAATCATGTACAATCAATTGAATTTACCACAGGTGGACTCCAATCAAGTTGTAGGAACATCTCAAGGATGATCAATGGAAACAGGATGCACCTGAGCTCAATTTCGAGTCTCATAGCAAGGGTCGAATACTTATGTAAAGGTATTTTTTTTACATATATTTGTTTTATAAATTTACAAACATTTAGAAAAACCTGTTTTCGCTTTGTCATTAAGGGGTATTGTGTGTAGATTGATGAGAATTTGGATTTTATCCATTTTAGAATAAGGCTGTAATGTAACAAAATGTGGAAAAAGGGAAGGGGTCCCAATACTTTCTGAATACACTGTATAGCCAGCCGATCTACTTAGGCATCGGCACCACAGTGATTTTTTAAAGATTAGTCCAATAGCATTTTAACTATTAAAACATTAATGTAACCTGATTTTATATTGTTTTGTTGTATCTCAAATTTTACTTTAACTTCTATTCAGTAATAGTCACAGTGTCACGTCCTGACCATGGTAAGCTGTTATTTTCTATGGTAGAGTAGGTCAGGGCGTGACAGGGGGGTTTTCTAGTTTACTTTTTCTATGTTGGGTTGTTCTAGTTCGGAACCTCCAGCGGCGGTCTGCAGTCCAGAACCTCCAGCGGCGGTCTGCAGTCCAGAACCTCCAGCGGCGGTCTGCAGTCCAGAACCTCTGGTGATACAAAAGCGGAGGGATCAGCGGGCGGAGCGGGGGTTACGCCCTGAACCAGAGCCGCCTCCTCTACTGGAGGATTCGCTGGATGATAAGGTTCTGTGTACTGCACCAGAGCCACCATAGACACTTGTTACCCTCCCTACCCTCCCTTTTTTATGTTTAGTTGCATTCGGAGTCTGCACCTCTGGGGGGGGGGGGGGGGGGGTACTGTCACGTCCTGACCATGGTAAGCTGTTATTTTCTATGGTAGAGTAGGTCAGGGCGTGACAGGGGTTTTTTCTAGTTTAGTTTTTCTATGTTGGGTTGTTCTAGTTTTTGTATTTCTATGTTGGGTTTTTGTTTGAGATGATCTCCAATTAGAGGCAGCTGGTCATCGTTGTCTCTAATTGGAGATCATATTTTAGTTGGGGTTTGTCCCACCTGGGTTTGTGGGAGATTCATTTTGAGTAGTGAATGTTTCACCTCTGCGTCACGGTTTGTTGTTTTTGTTATTTTAGTTTATTTATGTATTGCATAGTTTCACAGTATAAATAAAATGTGGATGGACACACACGCTGCACTTTGGTCCGCTCATTCCTACGACAACCGTGACAGAAGCTCCCACCACATAAGGACCAAGCAGCATGGTCAGGAGACATGGACCTGGGAGGACATTCTGGATGGCAAGGGATCCTGGACGTGGGAGGAAATCGAGGCTGGATGGCATCGCCTCCCATGGGAACAGGTGGAGGCAGCGAGAGCAGAGCGGCAATGAGACGAGGAACTAGCACGGGAACGACGGAGGCACAAGAGGCACCCCCAACATTTTCGGGGGGGGGGGGCACATGGGGAGATTGGCAGAGTCAGGGTGGAGACCTCAGCCAACTCCCCGTGCTTACCGTGGGGAGCGAGTGAAGAAGCAAGCACTGTGTTATGCTGTGATGCGCACTGTGTCACCAGTGCGCATTCACAGTCCGGTGCGATCTGTGCCCGCGCCCCGCATTTGCCGAGCTAGGTTGAGCATTCAGCCAGGAAGGGTGGTGCCAGCTCAGCGCTCCTGGTCTCCAGTTCGCCTTCTCGGCCCAGGATATACGCGCCGGCGCTGCGCACTGTGTCGCCAGTGCATATTCACAGCCCAGTTCGTCCTGTGCCAGCTCCCCGCGTTTGCCGGGCGAAAGTAAGCATCCAGCCAGGACGGGTTGTGCCAGCTATACGCTCGAGACCTCCGGTGCGCCTCCACGGCCCAGTATATCCTGTGCCTGCCCCACGTACCCGGCTTCCAGTGAGTCTATCCAGCCTGGTACGCCCTGTGCCTGCTCCTCGCACTTGCCCTGAGGTGCATGTTACCAGTCTGGCACCACCTGTGCCAGCCCCACGTATCAGGCCTCCAGTGCGCATTCCCAGTCCAGAGCTTCCGGCGACAGTTCCCAGTCCAGAGCTTCCGGCGACAGTTCCCAGTCCGGAACCTCCTGAGACGGCCTACAGTCCGGAACCTCCTCAGACGGCCTACAGTCCGGAACCTCCTCAGACGGCCTACAGTCCGGAACCTCCTCAGACGGCCTACAGTCCGGAACCTCCTCAGACGGCCTACAGTCCGGAACCTCCTGAGACGGCCTACAGTCCGGAACCTCCTGAGACGGCCTACAGTCCGGAGCCTCCTGAGACGGCCTACAGTCCGGAGCCTCCTGAGACGGCCTACAGTCCGGAGCCTCCTGAGACGGCCTACAGTCCGGAGCCTCCTGAGACGGCCTACAGTCCGGAGCCTCCTGAGACGGCCTACAGTCCGGAGCCTCCTGAGACGGCCTACAGTCCGGAGCCTCCTGAGACGGCCTACAGTCCGGAGCCTCCAGCGACGTCCTACAGTCCGGAGCCTCCAGCGACGTCCTACAGTCCGGAGCCTCCAGCGACGTCCTACAGTCCGGAGCCTCCAGCGACGTCCTACAGTCCGGAGCCTCCAGCGACGTCCTACAGTCCGGAGCCTCCAGCGACGTCCTGCAGTCCGGAGCCTCCAGCGACGTCCTGCAGTCCGGAGCCTCCAGCGGCGGTCTGCAGTCCGGAGCCTCCAGCGGCGGTCTGCAGTCCGGAGCCTCCAGCGGCGGTCTGCAGTCCGGAGCCTCCAGCGGCGGTCTGCAGTCCGGAGCCTCCAGCGGCGGTCTGCAGTCCGGAGCCTCCAGCGGCGGTCTGCAGTCCGGAGCCTCCAGGGCGGTCTGCAGTCCGGAGCCTCCAGGGCGGTCTGCAGTCCGGAGCCTCCAGCGGCGGTCTGCAGTCCGGAGCCTCCAGCGGCGGTCTGCAGTCCGGAGCCTCCAGCGGCGGTCTGCAGTCCGGAGCCTCCAGCGGCGGTCTGCAGTCCGGAGCCTCCAGCGGCGGTCTGCAGTCCGGAGCCTCCAGCGGCGGTCTGCAGTCCGGAGCCTCCAGCGGCGGTCTGCAGTCCGGAGCCTCCAGCGGCGGTCTGCAGTCCGGAACCTCCAGCGGCGGTCTGCAGTCCGGAACCTCTGGTGATACAAAAGCGGAGGGATCAGCGGGCGGAGCGGGGGTTACGCCCTGAACCAGAGCCGCCTCCTCTACTGGAGGATTCGCTGGATGATAAGGTTCTGTGTACTGCACCAGAGCCACCATAGACACTTGTTACCCTCCCTACCCTCCCTTTTTTTTATGTTTAGTTGCATTCGGAGTCTGCACCTCTGGGGGGGGGGGGGGGTACTGTCACGTCCTGACCATGGTAAGCTGTTATTTTCTATGGTAGAGTAGGTCAGGGTGTGACAGGGTTTTTTTCTAGTTTAGTTTTTCTATGTTGGGTTGTTCTAGTTTTTGTATTTCTATGTTGGGCTTTGTTTGAGATGATCTCCAATTAGAGGCAGCTGGTCATTGTTGTCTCTAATTGGAGATCATATTTTAGTTGGGGTTTGTCCCACCTGGGTTTGTGGGAGATTCATTTTGAGTAGTGTATGTTTTACCTCTGCGTCACGGTTTGTTGTTTTTGTTATTTTAGTTTATTTATGTATTGCATAGTTTCACAGTATAAATAAAATGTGGAACGACACACACGCTGCACTTTGGTCTGCTCATTCCTACAACAAACACAGGCATGTATTTGTAAAAACAATTATATATAATTATAAATCTGTTTCCAAATGATCTAAAACCATTTTTATTTCCTTCACCAAAACCCTGAAACAAAATGGGAACTCCTCTTCCCTTAATATCATAGTTTGTACTACTGTAATAATATTGACAGTATGTTAATGTAGTAAGTAGTCTATTAATTTGACAAATTCAGTGAATATGAAGATATTGAAAAACGTTTTGTATTAAACTGTGCCATTGCATTTGATGAGATGTTATTGTGTGTCACTGTCAGACTTCTCTACAGTGTTACACCATAGTGAGTCTCTACAGGGTGCTGGGAATTGTCTCCGCTCTTCTTCTTCTCATTACACTGACTGCATGGGCACAACTATCAGGCAAGAGCAACAAATCAGGTAAGATGTTTTTCCGTATTTGCCAAGATAATCCATCCACCTGACAGGTGTGGGGTATCAAGAAGCTAATAAAACAGCAGGATCATGACACAGGTGCACTTTGTGCTGGCCACTCTAAAATGTGCAGTTTTGACACACAATACAATGCCACAGATGTCTCAAGTTTTGAGGGAGCGTGCATTTTGTCATGTTGACTGCAGGAATGTCCACCTGAGGTGTTGACAGAGAATTTACTGTTCATTTCTCTACCATAAGCCGCCTTCAACGTTGTTTTAGAGAATTTGGCAGTACTTTCAACCGGTCTCACAACCGCAGACCACGTGTAACCACGCCAGCCCAGGACCTCCACATCTGAAACCAGCCACCCAGACAGCCGATGAAAACTGTGGGTTTGCAGAACTGAAGAATATCTCCACAAACTGACAGAAACCATCTCAGGGAAGCTCATCTGCGTGCTCGTCGTCCTCACCAGGCTCTTGACCTAACTGCAGTTTGGCAGTTAGTGGGCAAATGCTCGCCTTCGATGGCCACTTGCACGCTGGAGAAGTGTGCTCTTCACAGATGAATCCTGGTTTCAACTGTACCGAGAAGACGGCGTCGTGTGGAGGAGTGGTTTGTTGATGTCAACATTGTGAACATAGTCACCCATGGTGGCAGTGGGGTTATGGTATGAGCAGTCATAAGCTACGGACAATTGATACATTTTAATTTTATCGATGGCAGTTTGAATGCACAGAGATAGCGTGACGAGATCCTGAGGCCCATTGTCATGCCATTGATCCGCCGCCATCATCTCATGTTTCAGCATGATATTGCATGGCAACTTCTTGCAAGGATCTGTACACAATTTCTGGAAGCTGAAAATGTCCCCATGGCCTGAATACTCACCATGTCACCCATTGAGCATGTTTGGGATGCTCTGGATAAACGTGTATGACAGCATGTTTCAGTTCCTGCCAATATTCAGCAACTTCGCACAACCATTGAAGAGGAGTGGGACAACATTCTACAGATCAACTCTATGCGAAGGAGATGTGTCAGGCTGCATGAGGTAAATGGTGGTCACATCAGATACTGACTGGTTTTCTAATCCATAACGTATCTGTGACCAACAGATGCATATCTGTATTTCCAGTCATGTAAAATCCATAGGTAAGGGCCTAATGAATTTATTTCAATTGACTGATTTCCTTATACATATGAACTGTAACTCAGTAAAATCTTTAATGAACACAGATAGCACTTTCAGTTAGTCAGATTTTTTTGTTTAACATTTTTCTTTATTTTTTACTTTTGACTATGATTCACGCACACACGTAGCTACACTGAACAAAAATATAAACGCAACATGCAACAATTTCAGTTTCTTCTTTAGGCTAGCTTGAGAAAAGCAACAGAAAATCCCTAAACTAAAGAAAAGGAGGAGGGCTTTCATTGTGAAAACTGCAGTAAATCAACATTCAGAATAAAAGTGCTTTGAGAGAATCGGAGTGCTTCATACCAACTAGGAAGATGTTATTAAGTATGTAGTACATTTTCTCTCTTGCGGCTGGCCAACTGGGTTTTGAAAGGCTATAGGATATTTTAGTTTGACTCATTTTCTTATTTATTAACTTTTTGATTTCATTACATTTTATGCAATATGCATAACACATATAATATGTTAGAGGAGCCTAGTGCTTCCATAAAGTGCTATCTATCCTTCAAGTACTGTCATGATGAAATGTTCTTCTTTCTCATCTCGTGGCAGTCATCTTGTGTCACTGTCTCCAAACATCCAGTAGATGTGAGTGTTTACTATAAATCTACCTGTCCTGTCACTCAGTCTGTAGTTGTTTTTTACCATTCAAACATCAGGTAGGCTGGAGTTAACTATTCAAACACATTAGGTAGGAAACTCCGTTAACCAAGTTATCTGTATCAACGTTTTAAAAAGTAGCTGTCATATTTTACAAAATGATTATTTCTGTGATGGGTCTATATTGCCTCATGTTGTATCATACTGTAGAAGTGTATATAACTGTACTGTCCTTTGTATTAAGAGTACATTAACATTTCATTGTAATACTTTTGTTCTGTCTTGCCATTACTTACTTGATTTCACCATGACTGAATCCAGCTACACTTCATTGAAACCTACTAAACCTTTTATTAAATCCTGTGTGAATTGGATGGAATACACATCCTTGTCACTCATCAGCCAGGGTGCTTAATTTCCCATTCAGAAGTAAGTGGGAGCATAACTATTTTCCAATCCTTTAAAATAATGTTGTTGTAGAAAATGAACTGTTACAATAATAACAGCACATTCCATCTATTGTCTGAGTTTCATTCATATCGTGAAAGCTGCTGAGGTTAGGTGATAGGATGGGAGCATATCACAAAAGTAAAAAGGTTTTCTAGCATAATGCGCTATTGGGTGAAAAAGCCTGCATATAGAATCTGCTAGTGGTTCGTTATAAGCAAAGCACAGATTTGATCAAAGCGGTGTCTGTCCAAAAGCATATCATGCTCAGAATACCACACGAGAGAGAGAGAGAGAGAGGAGAGAGATGAGAGAGAGAGAGAGAGAGAGAGAGAGAGAGAGAGAGAGAGAGAGAGAGAGAGAGAGAGAGAGAGAGAGAGATCTAAAGCTTAAACTACTGTGGTCTGTGGTGAGCTTCTGTTCCCAAGGCTACAGTCCTACACCTGTTACCTGTGACACTTTCTCATGTTACACAATCTGCAGTCTGTGCAGGATCAAACAACTCATGTTCCAAAAACAGTGAGCCTTTTCATTTTGCTCAGAGAAATAAGACGTACAGTTTGTCAAAGTGCCTTTGAGAATTTTAACATCATATTTTTTTTGCATTCAAGCAAAGTTTTTAAACATATGTTTTAGATATCTGTTCAAAAACAGAGGCCTGGTTGGCACTAAGAGTTCCAGGGAAATGATAAATTAGATAAAGAGGTAATAAAATGAAATCAAACAAAAACAAAAGCATTAATTTACAAGCCATATTGATTGATTTGATTTTGGATAATAAAACTCTTAGTTTTAAAAGTACAAAGAATCCCAGAGGATGACACACAATTGTGTAAGAACATTTATTTCCAATGTGGTCTTCTGTGTAGGACAAAAACAGGACACAAGAAAATACATGGAAATACATGGGCCAGTGGAGGCTGCTGAGGGGAGAACGGCTGATAATATTGTCTGGAGCGGAGCAAATGGAATGGCATCAATCCATGCGTTTGATGTATTTGATACTATTCCAATCCAGCCAATAGCACGAGCCCATCCTCCCCAATTAAGGTGCCACCAACCTCCTGTGACATGGGCCGATGATAAGTCGCTAACTAGCCTACACCATAACAAATTCACAATCAATACAAAATTCAAGAATATTTCAGTCATTTTCCTATTCAGACCTGTAGACTTTTTGTGACAGAAGGGCTCTAACCTGACCTCTGAAAACCTTTCTGGACTGGGACAGCTTAATGACGAATGGGAGTCTATTCTACAGTTGAATTCCAGTATAAAAGAAAGAGCTCTGTGCCGCATCGTTGGTTCTGGGCACTTTGCAATTGCGGACACTGGCTCTTGCTTTGTACACAAATACATATGTAATAATCTCAATGTTTTCAGTGGAACTTTATAAGCATCTAGATCATGAAAGAATACCTGGAACCTTTATGTAATTTCTTTGTCAAAATCTGATTGGAGAACTGTATTTGTGTGTCTCCCAAAATTGATATGGTCCAAAGTCGTATACTGGACCTCCTGTGGAACGATCAACACCAGGGAGTTAATTCTCAAGGGTTCAGAAATAGGTACAGTATAGTTGTTGCTTTATATTCAAGTATACAAAACTGCTTTAATACTTTATGTGGACTGAATTGGGGCAGCAATACTGCAAATGTAAACCAGGCTCTCATATGTGACTATTCATACTATGGATGTGATATTACATCAGTCAATCAATACATTCACAATGGAGATGACTGAGTAATCTAAAACAATCATTCTAGGGGTGAAGGTAGGTTTAGCCTCAATTCATTTGAGTTTGTTTACAAATATAATCCATGTACAAATGTCAATGTGTATTTACACAACCAGGTACAGTGGGGAAAAAAAGTATTTAGTCAACCACCAATTGTGCAATTTCTGCCACTTAAAAAGATGAGAGAGGCCTGTAATTTTCATCATAGGTACACATCAACTATGACAGACAAAATGAGAAAAAAAAAATCCAGAAAATCTCATTGCAGGATTTTTAATGAATTTATTTGCAAATTATGGTGGAAAATGAGTATTTGGTCACCTACAAACAAGCCAGATTTCTGGCTCTCACAGACCTGTAACTTCTTCTTTAAGAGGCTCCTCTGTCCTCCACTCGTTACCTGTATTAATGGCACTTGTTTGAACTTGTTATCAGTACAAAAGACACCTGTCCACAACCTCAAACAGTCACACTCCAAACTCCACTATGGCCAAGACCAAAGAGCTGTCAAAGAACACCAGAAACAAAATTGTAGACCTGCACCAGGCTGGGAAGACTGAATCTGCAATAGGTAAGCAGCTTGGTTTGAAGAAATCAACTGTGGGAGCAATTATTAGGAAATGGAAGACATACAAGACCACTGATAATCTCCCTCGATCTGGGGCTCCACGCAAGATCTCAACCCGTGGGGTCAAAATGATCACAAGAACGGTGAGCAAAAATCCCAGAAGCACACGGGGGGACTTAGTGAATGACCTGCAGAGAGCTGGGACCAAAGTAACAAAGCCTACCATCAGTAACACACTACGCCGCCAGGGACTCAAATCCTGCAGTGCCAGACGTGTCCCCCTGCTTAAGCCAGTACATGTCCAGGCCCGTCTGAAGTTTGCTAGAGAGCATTTGGATGATCCAGAAGAGGATTGGGAGAATGTCATATGGTCAGATGAAACCAAAATATAACTTTTTGGTAAAAACTCAACTCGTCGTGTTTGGAGGACAAAGAATGCTGAGTTGCATCCAAAGAACACCATACCTACTGTGAAGCATGGGGGTGGAAACATCATGCTTTGGGGCCGTTTTTCTGCAAAGGGACCAGGACGACTGATCCGTGTAAAGGAAAGAATGAATGGGGCCATGTATCGTGAGATTTTGAGTGAAAACCTCCTTCCATCAGCAAGGGCATTGAAGATGAAACGTGGCTGGGTCTTTCAGCATGACAATGATCCCAAACACACCGCCCGGGCAACGAAGGAGTGGCATCGTAAGAAGCATTTCAAGGTCCTGGAGTGGCCTAGCCAGTCTCCAGATCTCAACCCCATAGAAAATCTTTGGAGGGAGTTGAAAGTCCGTGTTGCCCAGCGACAGCCCCAAAACATCACTGCTCTAGAGGAGATCTGCATGGCGGAATGGGCCAAAATACCAGCAACAGTGTGTGAAAACCTTGTGAAGACTTACAGAAAACGTTTGACCTGTGTCATTGCCAACAAAGGGTATATAACAAAGCATTGAGATAGACTGTTGTTATTGGCAAAATACTTATTTTCCACCATAATTTGCAAATAAATTCATTAAAAATCCTACAATGTGATTTTCTGGATTTCTTTTTCTCATTTTGTCTGTCATAGTTGAAGTGTACCTATGATGAAAATTACAGGCCTCTCATCTTTTTAAGTGGGAGAACTTGCACAATTGGTGGCTGACTAAATACTTTTTTCCCCCACTGTATATCACCTATAAGTACTGTAATTCCACCAGACTTAACAAGTAATACACCAGTACGAGACATTTCAGAGCAGTATGTTCGGATCATAACATTTGTGTTTTTTCAAAATGAATACACTATGGGGCCGTTTCCCGATAAAAGAATTAAATATAAACTAAAAACCATGTTCAATGGAAAATGTCCATATCAAATGTTTTTTTAGAGAAAATCTGATAGCATGGCAATGGATTATAAAATCATGCAACATAAAAAACATTTAGCACGACCAAAAATGATAGTTTAACCCAAATACAACAGCTACTTACCGAGAACGATGATCTGACTGCCCTTCTTGCTTCTCCACGTCTCCCTGCAAACGTCACAACTCAGAACATAAACACCAATGCAGACATGACATCCCCCAACAGACAACTTCAAAAAGACTTGGAATCCTTCAATCAACCAACCCTGCATACTCCATCAAGAGATGCTGTGAAAACTAAGGGTGTCTCAAAGTGCTACAATGGTACACAATGTGTTTCTCTACGATTTATTTTGCGCAATTTGGGGAGCAAATAATATTTAATTAAAGCTCATTCATTCAAATCTATTTCAACTGAAGAGTTAAAAAGATAATGAAAACGCTAAAACATTTCCGGCACTAATTTCCTCCAAGTTGATAAAAGCCATCTTAAAATCCTTCTAAAGTAGTCGGCTGTTGTGTTGTACCAATCCTAATATTAAAAATAATGATAATAATTACCAGACTGATCCTGTCTGTTCTCAGTGCCCGTGCCTCTTTGTCTGAAATTAAAACAGAAGATTTCACACTCTAGCAATCACAGGCTTTTCTATAATCCAATTTGGGATTGAATGTCAGACTCAAACCTTGTATCTGCATCAATAACCACAGGATGCCCTATAGGAAAAAAACAATAGAATTAACACACTTAATATCCAGGTTGAAGAAAGCCTCATGATTCACTGATAATGTCGTTTGTCCATGGCCATTTGTTAATATTCACTCTCTGATCTCAAAAGCAGGTGGAGTAGACTGCAAAAGAACTGTCTAAATGTAGCAGACACTTGCCATAAAGGTCACTAGAACCACTACAGAGAGCCTGACTTGTGTGAAAGAGGGGAAAGAGGAACAAAGTCAAGAATTATCAACAGATTTTAATTCTCAACATTCCTGTGAATGAGAAAATATAGACCTACGAAATCCGTTTTTATTCCATTTGCTCAGAAAATGGCCTGATGGAATATGTTTAGCCACCTATTCTATGGTGTAAAAAAACAAACCATATAGGTCTGACCACTGAACTGTCTTACCTACACGACTACCCATGACCATAGGAATCACAACATGCCCTTAGTGTTTTTCAGTGGGCACTAGTAAGTTATAAAAAAGACTACATCTTGTACATTTATATCCTGCAAATGTACCAATTGATGGGGTGTGTGTCCCCTAAATTACAATGGTCATAACATCCTTTGCTGAGTACAATGGTATAAATTGTCTTGCACAAGATCATTTGGTGTTTGTTATACAGTATTGGCCCAATATTCATTGATTTGATCTTACCACGGTGCAGACACACAGCGATAGTGACAGCAACTATTATGGTGAGGAGAGCAGCTGCAGAGGCCCCATACATCAGCATTGTGCACATGGCATTGGAATCTATGGTGAAAATAAAGACAAAGAAGTCTAAATAAAGATAGTTTCAAGTTTTATCTTTGTTTTCAGTGTTAAATCCCTTACTGAAAGAACAGGTGCAAACGCTTAGTAAATCTGGGTCTAATGGAATTACCATTGTGCCGCAGAAGTGTTTTGGTGATATTTTGCCCCTCAAACTCCACCACACATGTAAACTCTGCTCGTCTGTCCCACTCCTCTGCCTGGACAAGAATCTGGTTCCTAGTGAACTCTGTGGCTGAATCACTGTTGTCTGTCCAGGTGGAGTCAGTGAGTCCACTCTCTTCTCTCCCGTCTATGAGCCAGAACACACGGACCTGAGACGGGACCACTTCCAACACCAAACACAGCAGAGGGATGAAGAAGCTGTCAACCTCTGGCGAAGAGACGATTTGGATGGTTGGAGCTTTAGTGCTGTTCCCTTCCCTTTCTCTCTCTAAGGACAAAATGGTCATCATTTTAAACAATTATATTATTAACAATTACCAACTTGGTTTTCCTCATGGTAAACTGGTTATTTAAAATAAAATAAAAAACAATGACTGGATTTAGGATCAAAGAATATTCACTACTGTTCAAAGGTTTGTGGTCACTTAGAAATGTCCTTGTTTTTAAAAGAAAAGCACATGTTTTGTCCATTAAAATATCAGATTGATCAGAAATACAGTGTAGACATTGTTAATGGTGTAAATGACTATTGTAGCTGGAAATGGCTGATTTTTCATGGAATATCTACATAGGCGAATAGAGGCCCATTATCAGCAACCATCACTCGTGTTCCAATGGCACGTTGTGTTAGCTAATGAAAGTTTCTCATTTTAAAAAGGCTAATTGATCAATAGAAAACACTTTTGCAATTATGTTAGCACAGTTGAAAACTGTTGTGCTGTTTAAAGAAGCAATACAATTGGCCTTCTTTAGACTAGTTGAGTATCTGGAGCATCAGCATTTGTGGGTTCGATTACAGCTCAAAATCCCCAGAAACAAAGTACTTTCTTCTGAAACTCGTCAGTCTATTCTTGTTCTGAGAAATGAAGGCTATTCCCCGCGAGAAATTGCCAAGAAACTGAAGATTTCGTACAACGCTGTGTATTAGTCCCTTCACAGAACAGCGTGCTATATATATTGTTTCATTTAGATTTAACATTCAGTTTTGTGTTTATTTTTTAAAGGTTTATGTCATTATATACATTTTAGTTTTTTAGCACAAGATCTTTTTCTATTTTAGTAAACTTTGTGAATAAATATGAACATACAAGACATTAAATTACCTGTCAAAATAATAACCTTAGAACCATTGCCAGAGTACACCATTCTGGAGTGAACAGCCAAACAGTAGTACATGCCAGAGTCGCTCACTTTTGCACTGGTGATTGTAGCAGAACATAGTTTGTCCTGTTCCTTTGAAATGTTATCAACCTTTAAATGTGTACTCATGTGTGTTCCGGTCCTGGGGTCCACTTTTATCCAACTCACAGAGAAGCAGTAGGTGAGAATCTCACTCAAATGGCAATTCAAGGTCACTGGATCACCAGCTTTCACCATCACCACTCCAGGTGTCTGTGTTATAACTGATGTGTGTGTAGCTAAAAACAGAATTAGGAATAACAAGAATATAACATATATTTCATCTAATTACTGTTTAGCATGTTTGGTACGTTTTCATAACTTTGTTAACTTTTTTTCATGAATATACCAAGCATGGATACAGAACAGAGAAAAAAAAGCTTAAATCACTGTCAACTTGTAAAACGATTTCGAAATTGAATCTTATACGTCTGCTTTGTCTAACCTAAGATGTTAATTATCTTGAAATTGCTTGATTATAACATGAACAAAACTAAATTATAAACAGGTTATAGATTTAATGACATACTGTATTTCAGATCACTGTTTCATCTCACATACAGGTAAGTAAGTTCATGAAAAAGTTATAACGTAGGCAGACTAGAATACTGTGGATATTTCTTGAAATAAATGAATGTAGGCCTATTCAGAGTAATGATGAAACAGTCTAAAGTCCTCACTGTCATCATGAGTTAGCGTTAGCCTAGCTGAATGTACCTTTCCTAAATTAATTATCGACACATTGTCAACGTGTGCAGAATATAGTGTCATACTTGCCTTTCAAGACATAGCTCCAGCACAGCAGAAGTAGCAGGGGGCCTGGCATTTTAGTTTCACTAAATTTGAAGGGCATCATCTCTTTGAGTCCGTTGAGCAACCTTTAGGAGATGAAAATGTCTTGCCCCTAGGCCGAGCCTACATCTCAAAAAGCGAGACCGCCTTGACAACGGAAATGAACACATGAAAAGTCCTGCGTTATAACTCAAACTGTGAGCAAGAAAAGTTAGGTCAGATTCCAGCAAAGACAACAAAACATGTTTTTCGAATGAATGCGAGAAGATTGAGAAGATTGCACCGACCTACCTTTTTTTCCCTCACTCTAAGAACATATTATAGGCCTAGTGTTCTGTAAAGTAGTATAGGCCGAAACTACCTTTTGTGAATTTTATTTGACATGGTCTTAATTCAATATTAATATTAGGCTATTTCCTCATTATTATATTTTATCTTATCAATAATCCTCGTTTGTAAACAATGCATCACTAAAAACGTTAGGTCAGAGGCCTGTATGCCAATATAGTATTGTTACATAATAATATTAGAGTTATTATAATAGTTAACATTGCCTAATTATCTGAACTTACTATAATTATCTTTACTCATGGCTCTGCATGCAACTAATGATGATTCCAAGCCAAATCCAATTTACAAACGTGCATTACAGGCTGTTTTATTTCCAGGCGGGAATAAAGACAAAAGTAGAACAAAAAAAGTTTAAGAGAAACATTAGATAGCCTACATTCAAATAGAAAGTTACGTGCTTCATAATGCTTCGTTTTGTCTTATATAACAAAACAACAGTTGCAATGTTTAATATGAACACACTAAATCGGCTATAGTTCATAATCAACTGGGGAAAAACAACATTGTATTGGATAGGCCTTGCCGATCATTTAAAAAAACGAAGAGCTACATACAGATCGAATGGCCAGAGTGACAATATATTCAGCCGTGTTTATGCTTATGTTCGTGAACTCCTGCCATTTATTTCTAACGTTGCTTGCCTTGATCTAACCACAAAGGGCGCAAGCGACGTTGCAACCGAGCGAGAAAAAATTGCTTGACTCGGCGCCTACACAAACTACCTGTTTACCATTGTGGTTTCTAGACCACCATGCTCATGGAAACTCTGAGATAGTGTGCATGACAATGCTTGCATTGCTGAACATGTCAGTCTGAACATATGTCCGGAAATCGCCAAAGGAGTTTGATTAAATTACAATAAAATGTTTTAGGCTAAAACATAAGAGATGAATGGAAATGACCTAAGTAAAACTGAAAATATGTCTAACGGAGAATTTTGTCTTCACGGTAAAGGCAAAGACGGCATGGCGATGGAGCCAAATGCGCTGATGCTCCACTCATGCGTAAAGAAAACGTTCTCAGTCTTGGTGGAAAATGTCAGCATTTACAACACAACTATGCAACTATGCTTTGAGTTTGTGGCTGTCAAGAGTTAATATTTTGCATCAAGTCTTTAATGCAGTGTTTGACGGATGAATGAATGATCAAGAGGACCACAATGGAAATAAGTCCCAGACTTTGTGCTTGTTTTTTGTGTGTTTTTTTTAAATGGTCGAATGAATAAACTACACTAAATCTGATGCTGAACTGTGAACTCCAATAATTTCCCCATAACATTCACATAGATGCTTCTAGTTGTTAGGAATTAGATTAAAATAAAAAACATTTGGACTTGAAGATATTTCAATCTATTTAAAAATACATGTTTTTTTTACCTTTATTTAGGCAAGTCAGTTAAGAACAAATTCTTATTTACAATGACGCTGGGCCAATTGTGCGCTGCCCTATGGTACTCCAAATCACAGCTGGTTGTGATACAGCCTGGTGTATTGATCTAATGCATTATAGACGCACAATTGGCACAAACAAGCGCGTTCAAATGCCAATGCCCGCGCGCCCTCTTTTGCTAAACATTTACGCACGGTGGTTAGGCCACCATTTACCTTGTCTCTCGAGTCGCAGACAGTCGGAAGACACTACCATGACTTATATCCTATCAAAGACAAATTATAAACGTATAAATCAACAGCCTACTTAGCTACATTAATAACAGGGTATTTACTTGTAGGTATTTACTTTTAGATTGTAACAATTGCTTGGATTTGCGGGCCTATTGAATAATGTGTTATGGCAACATGTACCGTTTATTTACCATGTCAGATAAAGTGTAGGCTATGGACCAATATCTGCAGGAGCTGTCAATACACTTACCCCTCGATTTTGCATATTTGGAAAAGGTGCAAAGACCTGCAAAAGTTTGTAACATTGCCATGCACACAAAGGGCTGTTCCGAGGTAGCTGCTGAGCCTAAAATCTTATTTTCACCTGTATTTGGGGAGTTTCTCCCATGATTCTCCGCAGATCCTCTCAAGCTCTGTCAGGTTGGATGGGAAGCATTGCTGCACAGCTATTTTCAGGTCTCTCCAGAGATGTTCAAGTCCGGGCTCTGGCTGGGCCATAAGGACATTCAGAGACATGTCCCGAAACCACTCCTGCGTTGTCTTGGCTGTGTGCTTAGGGTCATTGTCCTGTTGGAAGGTGAACCTTCGCCCCAGTCGGAGGACCGAAGCGCTCTGGAGCAGGTTTTCATCAAGGATCTCTCTGTACTTTGCTCTGTTCATCAATCCCTCAATCCTGACTAGTCTCCCAGTCCCTGCTGCTGAAAAACATCCACACAGCATGATGCTGCCACTACCAGGCTTCACTGTAGGGATGGTGCCAGGTTTCCTCCAGACGTGACGCTTGTCATTCAGGCCAAAGAGTTGTTTTCATCAGATCAGAGAATCTTGTTTATCATTGCCTGAGAGTCTTTAGGTGCCTTTTGGCAAACTCCAAGCGGCTGTCATGTGCCTTTTACTGAGGAGTGGCTTCCGTCTGGCCACTCTACCATAAAGGCCTGATTGGTGGAGTGTTGCAGAGATGGTTGTCCTTCTGGAAGGTTCTCCCATCTCCACAGAGGAACTCTGGAGCTCTGTCAGGGTGACCATTGGGTTCTTGGTTACCTCCCTCACCAAAGCCTTTCTCCCCCAATTGCTCAGATTGGCCGGCGGCAAACTCCAGGAAGTCTTGGTGGTCCAAACTTCTTCCATTTAAGAATGATGGAGGCCACTGTATCTTGCGGACCTTCAATGCTGCAGAATGTTTTTGCTACCCTTCCCCAGATCTGTGCCTCGACACAATCCTGTTCGGAGCTCTATGGACAATTCCTTCGACCTCATGGCTTGGTTTTTGCTCTGACATGCACTGTCAACTGCAGGACCTTATATAGACAGCTGTGTGCCTTTCCAAATAATTTCCAATCAATTGAATTTACTACAGGTGGACTCCAAGTTGTAGAAACATCTCAAGGATGATCAATGGAAACAAGATGGAGCAGAGCTCAATTTAGAGTCTCATAGCAAATTGGCTGGATACTTATTGACTGTAAATAAGATATTTCTGTTTTTTATTTTTGAAAGAAAAAGAAATGTGCAAAGAATTAAAAAAACCCGTTTTTGCTTTGTCATTATGGGGTAATATGTGTAGATTGATGAGAAAAACATATTTAATCCATTTTAGAATAAGGCTATAATGTAACACAATACGAAAAAAATGAAGCAGTACGAATACTTTCCGAATGCACTGTATATTGGAAATTCTGTGACTATTCAGTCAATAGCTTTTCAACCAAGCATGCCATGATTAGAACAATGATATATTCTGAATCAGGGGAATATGGAGAAAATTACACACACCCCCAACAAAAAACAATGCTATTAAAAATGTTATTGAACAACAACAACAAACAATCTCTATCCTCCCCTGATCCAGAATATATAACTATCATAGTCATGGCATGCTTTGTGTAAGAGCTATTGAAGATTGAAACTCTCACACACACACACACACACACACACACACACACACACAAAAAATATATATATATACACACACACACACACACACACACACAACAAAAAGCGTGGATTTTTCTCCATCCACCCCTGATTCAGAATATACCATCCTTCATAGGCATGACATGCTTAGTTCAATAGCTATTGAGAGAGAAAACCGAATATCCACCGAATGTCCAATATAAAACACATTTTACCTCGGTTCAAAACCAGCAATTACGCATGTGTTGTAGCCTATACATAACTGTGGCTAAAACTGGACCCCTCGAGCTAATAAAGCCTAAATGTCAGGATCAATACTTTAGATGACAATAAATAGACCGGTTTAAGAAGGAGACAATAATGGACAGTCTAAACAAGCGATGCAAGCATTGTGTCAATAATATAGTACTAGGGGGTAACTAGCCCTCAGGGGGTAGCTAGCCGCCCCGTAATTCCCATTAAGACCACAATATATTACCAAATAATTTCCCCAACACTTTCCCTGGCTGACACTACTCTGGCTCAACCAAAAATGTCCTGTGTCATTACAACTTTTGGAGATATTTCAACAAAACGCGTGTGGTAAGTTGATCTAATTTATTTCAATTTAGAAAAAGTTGTAGATATATTCCAATGAAGTTAGATATATAATTGTTTTTGTTTTTAAATATACAAGTAGGAAAGCCTTAAGATAAACAATCCATTTGTTTAGAGAGAACATTTTGAATGAATTTTTACTAAAGTAGTAATATGTTGGATGAGTGTGTTGAGGGCAACTCGAGGGTAACTGGGCCCTTCATGGTTATGAATGGGTTTCTACCTGTCATTTAGACAATGAATAGGCCAGTTAGCGCTAGTTTATGCTAACTTGAGTTGTGCTCCAATTTCACTTGGGATAGCTTTATTTGTTACCTATGTACAAGTTAGAATCTTCAATAGCAGAGCATAAGAGAGTTGCCACATCAATGTTACACTGAATTAATTCGTTAAGTTATTGTTATTAAATGTTATATTCCATTCCAATATTATATTCCAATGAATATTGTTTTTAATGAATTAAAAACGATTGAAAACCTTTTTCTCCTGAATGTCATTTTAAAGACTGCTGGGATCTAAAATCTTGCATTATTCAAATACTATTTAGTGCAATTGTACATAATGGATTGTATGGGAAAGGAACAACAAAGAAAGAACAAGAAAATGAATGTGCAGGTGAGTAAAAAAAACTTTACATCAAATCTCATAGTCAGGATATTAATGGTGACATGTGCAACACCATTTCCCCCCCATATTTTATTAAAATAATAAAATAAGACAACTAGACTTAGCTTTTAAGTATTACTTACTAAAGAAAAAAAGGGTTGGGGGGTGTTTTTTGTTTTTTAACGCTCCTTTTCTAAAACATGAAATAACTAAAATACTGTAGCCATTTATTTACATGACCTTTATCCACATACCAACTTTTCTCCAAACATTGCTTTTTTTGTGTCAGCAATTAGACATTGTTCTTAGTCTGGGCTAGTTACCCCCATTACCCTAACCCGTTTCGTCCTCACGATTATCCCTTGAGAAATTCTTCATTGGAGGTTTTCTCAGCGTTGATAGGGCGAGATATGTTTGAGCGGTTGTTAAACTGCCTAGTTCAAAATTACCGCCGGTATGGGCATGTAACGCCCATCTGACTATCCAAGATAGCGGCTGCGGTGGCAAATTGGTTTAAATTACATGAGAAGAAAATGACGGTCCGTTATAATAAGCGTTTCTCTTGTCCTTAATGACCTCCTGTAAATCGTCCCAACGAAAAGGCTGAGTGAAGGGCTTTCTATCATTTTCACCAGAGAATTGACCAGAGAGAGATTGACTGAAGATAAATTCTGTGGAGGGAGCAAGATCAAGTCATGACCAGGTAAAACGGATTCATCTACAGTACATGTCCGCACCTGTCATGAGCTCTGAGGCGCAGGGTTGCAGGCAGATGTTGGGGGTTTATGCATCATGTGCTGTGTAGGTTACGTTTTGTTTTATACCCAGCAAGCTGGTCCAGCATATCAAACAAATGATTGGCTTAACAATATGTCACTTTTTCCCCAGGTAATTTATTTGCACGTTATAGGCAACACTCATCCAGGTATCACCTGTGAGGTGGTTTCGCCTGCAAGGTATGTGTGAAAAGTCTACCCAATGGTTTGATTTGTAATTAAAAGCTTAGGCTATGAGAAGCTTTTCTGTCATTTTGTAGATATCAAGTGGCCATCTTAGTTTCAGGTTTTGATCAATTCAATTTGGCTAGGCCTACCTATTCAAATATATCCCACAGTAGATCTATTATAATCGGCATTGTTTTGTTTCCAAAAACGGATAGTCAAGTAATATGTCTGCCAGAATGCTCTGCTGAAGTTGAGTTAGTACTGGTTGATGCCAGTAAAAGCCAGATTGGGTTTTAAGTTGACAATGGCATTGAAAAAAAAATGTGTTAACATGAATTGTAATGAAGGGAAAATGTAATGATGTGACCTCAAGTCGTATAGCCTACAATATTGTGTTAAAAGCAGCAGAGGATAATAAACGTTGGTTAGTCTAACCGGTTTTCCTCCTGTAGATGGCGCCTGTTGATCACTAGAGATCAGTCCACTGACAGCAATCTGTTGATCAACGGTGTGTGTGTTCACGTCGCTGAACAGGGGCAATACAATTTGCGTGGGAGAAAGCAGGCCAGGCGTTTTTCATCTGGGAGCGCCATGAGCAAATGTTTACGGTCAGAGTGTTCCTCTTGTGGGCACGATTTATTTCGCTCGTAGCGAGAAGAGCTTGCTACCTTAGTGGCGTAGGTAGGCTTCTACAACAAGCAGACCGTCTACCTGAACGCAAGGACACTGGTTAGATCAACGGGAGGGAAATATAAACACGGCGAAGGTACACAATCCTCTGCACTTTGAGATGTGGGTAAGAAAGCTGTGTCGAGTAGGGCATTTTAGTAGCTTTTGTTCAATTCGTTTGCACAACACGTTAAATATGGCTATATAGCTAGTTATGCACTTTAAATTTGCACATTTCAACCAGCACAACGAGGATGTCGTTAGCCTGCTAACGTTTGCTAGCTCACCCTTTTTTTTCAGTGAGTGTTTTGATTGCAAACAGCCCATGTTATAGCCAGCATACTCATGGGAGCCTGCACATGTTTCTGTAATTTGCGTTGTAACTGGAAACGGAACAAAACAACCGATGCACATGTGTGATAATGCACGCTTGTATTTTGCAACTGGTTCCGAATGACTTTTGCTCGCTGTATACGTAGAGAACGCAACACTTCTGGGATGAATATAGGAAACCATGTGCTTCTCTCTGCCTGTGGCGGACTCTCGCTGTGGAATGTATTGACTGTTTTCCACGCTCTTGTACTTGGTTGTTATTGTAACGTTATGCAACTTGCTTCCAGCGTTCCCTCTGGAGTTCAACGTTTGTGGGTGTTGAGGAATATCAGCAGTGAAAATATCAGCTATGTTCACTGGCACATAACATGTGCCCTGTCTGTTCCCGGCAACGTTTCCAAACTAACTCATAACATGGCGAAACGTGTTGTGGTGATTGTCTACACTGTCTCAAACGTGAGTGTACCCCCTGATTCCACTGCTGCATAGAGATCGAGAATAGGCTACATCTGTGTAACAAAGTGATTTGAATGCCTTTTTTGTTATTCTGTGGCCGACCTAATGCCAAGGGAAAGCCATGATTGGCTGCAAATATAAAGGCAAGGAAGTCATAATTGACTGATTCTTGTCTTTATGGAGAGGGAGGGTCTTCTTGTTCTTACCTACTGAGGTGGAAAATTGGATAGATGGTTGAAGTGTGCATCAGAGGGGCACAAACAATTGCTTCTGCCCTTTTGAGGAGGAATTCCACAGCTCTTGAAACCAAAGCTTGCACAGCACAATCATCTTGTATGAACTCTGCTTCAGCCTCAGGACATGCTTGCTGATGCTTTATAACCTGGCAGGTAGTCGTTGTCCAACCCTTTCATCTGACAGTATTGTTCATAAGTGGGGTTTTTTCCCCCTCAGATCTTTGTATCATGAGTCAATGAGTAATGTTTGATAGCAGATTAAGAGGTGTGGTGGGCAGAAGTGCAGGTATCTGCTGGTTTGTCTAGTTAAGAGAGGCTTTGTATGCTTCATTCACACACGTGTCACCAGGCAGTGTGTCAGCTATGTACAGTCTTGTATCATGAACCTTTTTTCTAAATGACTATAGTATTTGTTGATTTAAAGTGGAACTGACATATTGCTATCAGGTTGTAAATCTCAGCTGGTCTGGTACATTGTTTGCTGCCTCAAGCCAATCGGGATGCACTGTTTCAGTTTTAATGACTCAATACTTTGGAGAAAAATGGTTGAATGTAACGAAGGCTGTGAATGTCAATACAATCATACTAGCATAGGCAATGATAACGAGTCAGTCATAACGTGGCTAATAGGATACCGTATCTATTTATGTTTTGATTTATTTTAGCAAGCTAAAAACACAGAGCCTAATGTTAGCTAGAAATGCAACATGTAAAGTGTTGGTCCTATGTTTCATGAGCTGAAATAAAATATCCCAGAAATGTTCCATACTCACAAAAAGCACATTTGTCAAGTTTTGTGCAGAAATTTGTTTACATCCCTGTTAGTGAGCATTTCTCCTTTGTCAAGATAATCCATCCACCTGACAGGTGTGGCATATCAAGAAGCTGATTAAACAGCATATTCATTATACAGGTGCACCTTGTGCTGGGGGTTAATAAAAGGCAACTCTAAAAGGTGCAGTTTTGTCACACAATACAATGCCAAAGATGTTTTGAGGGAGCATGCAATTGGCATGCTGACTACAGGAATGTCCACCTGAGCTGTTGCCAGATAATTTAATGTTAATTTCTCTACCATAAGCCGCCTCCAATGTCGTTTTAGAGAATTTGGCAGAACGTCCAACTGGCCTCACAACCACAGACCACGTGTATGGCGTTGTGTCTGCGAGCGGTTTGCTGATGTCAAAGTTGTGAACAGAGTGCCCAATGGTGGCGGTGGGCATAAGCTATGGACAACATGCACAATTGCATTTTATCAATGGCAATTTGAATGCACAGAAATATCATGCGATCCTGAGGCCCTTTTTATTTTTTAAGGAATCTGTCACCAACAGATGCATTTCTGTATTCCCAGTCATGTGACATCCATAGCTTAGGGCATAATTAATTAATTTCAATTGTCTTATTTCCTCATATGAATTATAACTCAGTAAAATCTTTGAAATTTTTGCATGTTGCATTTATATTTTTGTTCAGTATAGCTAGCTGCTGGGAGGATGATGTCATTGGGTGAGTGGACAACTTTTCCCCCCATATTGTTTTTTTGGTGTCTACAGCTAGAGATGCAGGTGTCAATTGGTTAGCTAGCAAAACATGTGACTCACTTTGCTAGGTAGCTATGCTGAACTTTAACGACTGTTATCCACAGTTAGCCTATCTCTTAGTTGTCAATCAAATGTATTTGGCGTCCGTCAAATGGGCGGCAAGGCAGGTTCCGACTCAGTTGTCAAAATGTGGTTTGGGACAAGCATGAATTGGCAGGCAAGCTGCAGAAAGGCAAGCGGGCTACTATTCTCCATCGACAAGCTGAAAAGGATTTGAGAGGGTTTATCTACCGTTCACTCGTTAGATTTGAGCTCCTATCTCACTCTTGCTAACATTAGTTGATCTTGTTGTTGATGTGCATAGGCAACTGAGTGAGAGAGAGCCTACCTCATTGTTTGATCAATAAGACTGTAAAGTTCCCAAATCTAAGAGGACTCCTATGGAATTTGCATATTTGCAGTAATCCATTCAGGTGTATTTTGTGCGCCGCCCTATGGGACTCCCAATCACAGCCGGTTGTGATGCCCTTGTTCGGATCCAGGCTGTGTCTGTAGTGATGCCTCAAGCACTGAGATGCAGTGCCTTAGACTGCTGCGCCACTCGGGAGCCCCAAAATGTGGGCGTATATGAACAGATTTTAATACGATTTCATGTTGCTAAAACGCTGTCAGTTCCACTTTAAATCTGACTTTGTTATTATAATGAGTAATTAAGGAATGTCAAGTTACAAGTTAATTGACTCGAGAAATGGCAACTCTACAGAGCACCAATGGTTAAATTACTTCCGGACATGAGCGGTTTGTACAGTTCTTCCTCCTTCTCACCTTTCTATGCTCTGGGCTGGTCAGATCTGCTGTAGTCATGGCAACCCCACAGGGGCCTAGGGGATCAAAGCCTTCACTGAGCCATTCCAGGAGATTTTCCCCTCGCTTTCACGCTCTCTCTCTGTCCCACTCTCTCGACGCCATATATACATACCCATATACCCAGACAAAGACAAGTCTTCTCTTTCTTTGCAGCTGGGGTTACCCCCACCTAGGGCTATAAAGGTCATGACATTTTGTCATGCGAAAGACTGCCCGTCTCGAGGGTAATTGACAGTTAATGAACATAAACGTGTTTAGCATCTCGAGACCTCCACACGTACAAGTTGCGTACAAGCCGCTGATGCGTGCCGTTGGAACATCTACATTTAAAGAAGTATAATAAATCAATTGAATATATATACCATAATGAATCCATTGTTTGTTTTAGGTAGGTCTAAAGAAACATGATATGAAGAAAATGTTTTTCAGATGAACAGAATATGGGTTGGCCTATTTATTCTATGTTATCTGGCTATGCCAAATGCCACAGGCTTGTTCATTTAGCAGACAAGATATGTCATTATTTTATATGAATTTATAGTAAGAAGAATATAATTGAACTTAGCTGAATAAAATTGAAAGGATATTTTTCCCATTCCATAGCGAGTGCGCATATGAAGGCTATGAGTGTAAAATGGATTATTTGAAACAGGTTCTATGGCTACGCTAGATTTAAAGTTGCCAAATAATAATAGTTGTTAATGATACAAACCTTACATGCTGACCAGACCCGCACCGTGCGCATGTTGATTTTTGTCAAGCCACCCCAGACGCACTCAGGACACGCAGGTTGAAATATCAAAGCAAACTCCGAACAACTATATTAATTTGGGGACAGGTCGAAAAGTATTAAACATTTATGGCAATAGCTAGCTAGCTTGCTGTTGCTAGCTAATTTGTCCTGGGATATAAACATTGTTATTTTACCTGAAATGCACATGGTTCTCTACAACAATTAATCCACAGATAAAAGGGTAACGTTAAACCAAGTTCGTTTCTAGTAATCTCTCTTCAGGCTTTTTCCTCTCCTTTGGACTTTGCCAGTTTAACTTTAACCTCTACAGGATCGGTGTTTCCCCCTGCGTGACGGTTGAGCTAATGTAGGCTAATGTGATTAGCATGAGGTTGTAACAAAAAAATGTCCCAGGACATAGAAATATCTGATATGGGCAGAAAGATTAGCAAGCATTTAAGCTAACTGCACTGTCCAATTTACCGTAGCTATTACAGTGAAAGAACACCATGCCATTGTTTGAGGAGAGTGCACAGTTATGAACTTGAAAATGTATTAATACACCAATTAGGCACATTTGGGCACTCGTGACGCAACATTTTGAACAAAAATGCACTGGCTCAATGGATCAGTCTAAAACTTTGCACGTGCACTGCTGCCATCTAGTGGCCAAAATCTAAATTTCGCCTAGATTCCTAAGTCATATTTTGGCCTTTTCTCTTGCATTTCAAAGATGAGGATAAAAACAATAAAACATTGTTATTCTTTTACCAGATCTAATGTGTTATTCTCCTACATTCCTTTCACATTTCCACAAACGTCAAAGCGTTTCCTTTCAAATGGTATCAAGAATATACATATCCTTACTTCAGTTCCTGAGCTACAGGCAGTTAGATTTGGTATGTCATTTTAGGTGAAAATTGAAGAATGGGTCCGATCCTTTTTTTTAAGGTGCATTACTACAACCAACTGGGCTGGAGTGTGGACATCAGTTCATCTTTCAATCACCCACGTGGGTATATGCTTCTAAAAACCAATGAGGAGATGGATGAGGCGGGACTTACAGCGCATCAACCGACACAAATGGAACCAAGTTCTATTTTAGCGCTTGGCCAAGCAGACGCTCGCGAGCAGTGTGGGTTCAATGATTGAATAACATATATGTGAGCGGTGTGGTCAGCATGTTAGAATGGCTTAGAAATCAAAACAAACAGTGCCTTCGGAAAGTATTCAGACTCCTTAACTTTTTCCACATTTTGTTACGTTACAGCCTTACTCTAAAATTGATTAAATGAGGGGGGAAAAATCCTCAGCAATCTACACACAATAACCCATAATGACAAAGCGATAAACCGTTTTTTTTAGAATTCTTTGCAAATTTTTCAAAAAGAATAAAACAGACCTATGAGATTTGAAATTGAGCTCATCCTGTTTCCATTCATTGTCCTTGATGTTTTTACAACTTGACTGGAGTCCACCTGTGGTAAATGCAATTGATTGGACATGATTTGGAAAGGCACGTGCCTGTCTATATAAGGTCCTACATTTGACAGTGCATGTCAGAGTAAAAACTAAGCCATGAGGTCGAGGGAATTGTCCGTAGAGCTCCGAGACTGCATTGTGTCGAGGCACAGATCTGGGGAAGGGTACTAAAACATGTCTGCAGCATTGAAGGTCCCCAAGAACACAGTGGCCTCCATCATTCTTAAATGGAAGAAGTTTGGAGCCACCAAAACTCTTCCCGGAGCTGGCTGCCCGGCCAAACGGAGCATTTGGAGGAGAAGGGCTTTGGTGAAGGAGGTAACCAAGAACCCGATGGTCTCTGACAGAGCTCTAGAGTTCCTCTGTGGAGATGGGAGAACCTTCCAGAAGGACAACCATCTCTGCAACACTCCACCAATCAGGCCTTTATGGTAGAGTGGCCAGACGGAAGCCACTCCTCAGTAAAAGGCACATGACAGCCCGCTTGGAGTTTGCCAAAGGCACCTAAAGACTCTCAGACAATGATAAACAAGATTCTCTGATCTGATGAAAACAACTCTTTGGCCTGAATGACAAGCGTCACGTCTGGAGGAAACCTGGCACCATCCCTACAGTTAAGCATGGTGGTGGCAGAATCATGCTGTGGGGATATTTTTCAGCAGCAGGGACTGGGAGACTAGTCAGGATAGAGGGATAGATGAACAGAGCAAAGTACAGAGATCCTTGATGAAAATCTGCTCCAGAGCGCTCAGGACCTTAGACTGGGGCGGAAGGTTTTCACCTTCCAACAGGACAACGACCCTAAGCGCACAGCCAAGACAACGCAGGAGTGGCATCGGGACATGTCTCTGAATGTCCTTGAGTGGCCCAGCCAGAGCCCGGACTTGAACCTGATCGAACATCTCTGGAAAGACCTGAAAATTGCTGTGCAGCAACGCTCCCCATCCAACTTGACAGAGCTTGAGAGGATCTGTAGAGAATAATGGGAGAAACTACCCAAATACAGGTGTGCCAAACTTGTAGCGTTATACCTAAGAATCGATGCTGTAATCGCTGCCAAAGGTGCTTCAACAAAGTACTGAGTAAAGGGTCTGAATACTTATATATAAATGTAATATTTCTGTTTTTTTTTATTTTCTTATTAGCAAACATTTCTTAAACAGTTTTTTGCTTCGTCATTATGGGGTATTGTGTGTAGATTGATGTAGAAACAAAACTATTTCATCTATTTTAGAATAAGGCTGTTGCGTAACAAAGTGGAAAAAGTCAAGGGGTCTGAATACTTTCTGAAGGCACTGTATATGAGCTGCATGGTGCGGCTATAGCAGGCCTGGATTATAAGCTACTGATGATTTGAGAAAGTGGCAGAAAAAGCTTGCGCTCTGTTCCTTGCCTCAGGCTGCACACACTGTTCTCTCAAGTGATCATATTTTCATCCATCAGACTATTCAAATTTAATCTCGAATTAGAATGACCCATTATCGCAGGGCAGAGGAAAAAGACATGTCATCCCCCGATGAGCTGGAGGCCGCTATCCCCCTGTTCGTTTGGGTAGGTTACACCGGTTATTTCACTCCTTGCCTCAACTTCTGTTTGAGGAGCATGCAGCCTCTCGCTGCACGACAGGTGATATTCTGTAGCTAAAGGTATCCTAATGTGTCACCCTATTAATTATGAAAATATAAAAACGTGTCATATTACTAGGCTATTAAAAATCAATCCAAATTCACTATTGTAGGCTAACTCTGTAAGCCGCCCTGCACAATCAATGAACCAACAGCATCGCCTAGGCCCATAGGATCTCCCCCAGACTCATTGATAAAAACTTTGGAGTGTAGCATAAGGTAACCTGTCCATCCAGTATTCATAATAATACATTCCACATTCAAAGGCGATTTCCTAGAATGTGTTTAATTTTGGAATATAGGCTAGAACAATTAAAGACATCTTAAATAAATAAAAGAATTACAGTTTTCTGCTGTGCGTAATTATCTGTAATCTATGTATTGTATAACAAACGGCACAATCATTATTTTATTTCATTTTTTTTTTTCAGACTTGATTTCAGTGGTTAGAAGGACAATAGATCCTTGAGTACCAGGCCATTAGTGAGTTAGACAACCAACACATGTCCTGAATGCAAAGGAGGAGATTACTTTTTTAAAAATTTTACTGTGGTCATGACACATGACTACCGGTGTTGGGGTAATACGGTTATCTCAACAGCCCTACCCCAATGAGTCATAGTGACATTTTAATTTAACCCTAGTCCCCAATTTTGTCTCAGATTATACCCTGACCAGAATTTGGTGATTTTAGCACCCACATTACGGTATAAACATCTGAACTATTGTCGCTGTATGGACAAAATGTTAATATGAAGCAGTTCTCACACAGAAAAGCTTTGTCGGTTTGCTTTCCTTATTCGCCTAATACCCTTGTTGTTTTGGTGGCTCTGTTTTGCACTGCTTCTTTTGACAGATTTGGGGAAGCTGCATACGAAATGTTTTTTATTTTAAGACAAAGTTCTGTTTAGCCCTAATTCAGATTCACACACCGAAGTAAACTTGTAATTTAGAAGGGTACTGTGAAATTCAAGGGTACTGTGAAATTCAAGAAGTATTTGTCCGTAGAGAGATTATTTGTCCACTTTGCTGCTTTATTAAAGTAAAGATTCACCTATTTTGAATGTTATATTGTTTTTGTGAATCTCTGAGCGATGTTCAATCAATTCCCGGGGGCCTTTTCATGTTTTCATGTGTCTCTTCGCTATTGCCTTTCAAGCAAGCATAAATTCTGCCGGGATGACATAGCATTATGTTAAAGCCGGTGTCACTACACTGGAAGTTAATAGGAATACAACTTTTATATCGCGAAAATGTCTATCATACATGTCAGATTTAAATACTGGCTGATGTCATAATGCTTGAGGATGTCTTCTCTCGAGTGAGCCATTGATCATATTTTTGCGATATTCCTACTTTGAGAAATTTATAATTTAAGAGGTTACACCACATTTCTCCTATTTGTCTGCCTCTTCAATCCAAAGGTGCATTCATAGAGATACACTGAACAAAAATATAAACGCAACATGTAAATAGCCATGTTTCATGAGCTGAAAGAAAATACCCCAGAAATGTTCCATACCCACAAAAGCTTATTTCTCTAAAATGTTGTGCACATTTGTTTACATCCCTGTTAGTGAGCATTTCTACTTTGCCAAGATAATCCATCCACCTGACATGTGGCATATCAAGAAGCTGATTAAACAGCATTATCATTACACAGGTGCACCTTGTGCTGGGGACAATAAAAGGCCACTCTAAAAGGTGTAGTTTTGTCACACAACACAATGCCACAGATTTTGAGGGAGCGTGCAATTGGCATGCTGACTGCAGGAATGTCCACCAGAGCTGTTGCCAGATAATTTAATGTTAATTTCTCTACCATAAGCCGCCTCAACGTCATTTTAGAGAATTTGGCAGTATGTCCAACAGAACTTACAACCACAGACCATGTGTAACCACGCCAGCCCAGGACCTCCAACCAGCTTCTTAACCTGCGGGATCGTCTGAGACCAGCCACCTGGACAGCTGATGAAACTGTGTGTGTGCACAACCAAAGAATTTCTGCACAATCTGTCAGAAACCGTTTTCAGGGAAGCTCATCTGCGTGCTCTTCGTCCTCACCAGGGTCTTGACCTGACTGCAGTTCGGGGTCGTAACCGACTTCAGTGGGCAAATGCTCACCTTTTGATAGCCGCTGGCACACCATTTATTACAGAGAATCTGTATCCTCTGCCTATTGGCGACTTAGCTTATTCAAGCCTGTCTCAAAATACTACACTGCACCTTTAAGACCAAAATAATGCTCTTTACATGACTCGCTTTTCAAAGATGTTTAGAAATGTACTCGTTTTGTGCCCTTGTAGGAAGCAATCACTCCCCTATTGCTGACTACAAATGATCTATAATTGGGCTAATAACTCAGTAACGAGTAAAGGATATTAAACAAAGTGTGCACATGTGGCTACATGCAGTTCTCGCTTTGATCACGTGTTTGTCACGCTGGAGGTGTCACATGGACATGCTGGCGTCCCTAATCCTGCTTATTCTGATGGTCATGGACTAGTAGTCTAAATGATTCCAGTGAGTTTTTATACTTTATCACCCAAGTATAATAACTCAATTCATGTACATTGAGTTAATGCTCAAATGTCATCAATGTGGGCGTATCCCAGACCAGTGGTTCCCAACCAGGGGTACTAGGACCCCTGGGGGTATGTGGTCTAGCCACAGGGGGTACTTG
Source organism: Salmo trutta (assembly GCF_901001165.1). NCBI lineage: Eukaryota > Metazoa > Chordata > Actinopteri > Salmoniformes > Salmonidae > Salmo > Salmo trutta. The sequence continues at coordinate 30,235,017 of NC_042992.1, read as the reverse complement.
AGAAGACTCATTAGACCTTAGACTTACTGGTAAAATGCACAATAGTGGGTACTCCAGGCAGAGTCAAATTCAGTTGGCGGTACATTAAATGAAATCTGTTGGGAACCACTGTCCCAGAGTTCAGGGTCAATCTAGGTGATGGAAAAACCAGCCGGCTTTTCCAGTGATGTAACCTGGTCTACCAAGCCTGAAAAACCGGTTCTGCAAAAGCTGGTCCCAGATAACTGTAAGATCCCCCAGACAACGCTCTGTTTTCTATTAGTGCCCTGCAGGAATACAGCATCGCCTGCGCACATCTCGCCCTACGAAATACCAGCATCTTTCACAACACTGCCCAGAAAGGTAGAAACAGGGTGAGGGAGAGAGAAACTGAAAGGGAGAAAGAGAGATTGTCACTGTGAGAAACCAGGGTGGAGACAACTGGAGAAGCTTGGCGAGGCAAAGATTGACCACCAAGGAGATCTCAAACAGGCTCTGCTCTCTGAACTTTAACCCCTTGGTGAATGAATGTTTGAGGTGTGTTTTTTGTTTTGCTGGAATAGGGAGATTAGTAGCTACTGAATTGGATATTTTCATTCTACAGAAGGAAACTCTGAAACCTCCAGAAGATGGGTCACCCTGACATAGGTAAATGTACTTTATATAAAGGTTGCTTGTTCACATTTTGGACAAATGGCCTGCTGTAGTAGATGTTGTGAAAATATTGTACATTTTATATTAGACTTATTCGAGTTAGATAATACAGTCTCCAAAAGGGTTGTGGTAAGACCGATGAAGGGATGAGTGGCAGGTATATTTATAGTTCCAGTAGATTGACTTGGAACGATTACTCAGATTAATGATGAGATCTGTTGGCGAGGTGCTTCTGTCTAGACAGCCTGAGACTTCAACCTGTCCTCATTGCCACAGGTAAAGACATATCTGTGCTAATCCCCATGCCTACAGATCTGGGTAATCCTGTTATGCCACTCTGACAGGGGTGGACTCTGTTCATGATTGGCCTAGTGACCCAACACAGAGTTGCCACCGTCTATGGCGTTATGGGGGCTCCTCGCCATGTAGAGCTTACTTAAATAGGGCCCTATAAAATCCTGGATGTCGAGAACGCAGACGGAATCACGAAATCCAGACATTAAAACGGTATTCAACAATATTAGAAAATGTATAGAATTTAGTAGTAAATATATTCTAAAACAATTTTTTTTTGTGATTTTATTTTTTCTTATTTGTACGTTATAAGGTTGGTAGCAACATGGAAAACATTGTGGAAATCTGTTGCAGATATTGTCTACTACAAAATCCACAATGAAATGCTCTCTATGGGATGGCTGGCTGGCTAGCTAGCTAAGTCGCTAGCTAGCAAACGTAGCTACACACAATATCAAAGACAATATCATCATGTAACGTAGCTAGTTAGTGCACTTTATTTAGGTGATTTTACAGCTATCAATTTAGGACGACAATCTCACCATGTTCAATCTGCAGATCGTTGTGCCTCAGAGTAGAGTCAACATTTTCAATGGCAGATATACTTCTGAGAATTGAAACGTTGCGATGGATCATTGGGGATCATTCAATATTCCCTTTTGTTGTTCAGTGAAATCATCCCATGTGAAGTCGACTCATTTAATTAAATTTCAGTTTGTAACTAAATTGTTTTTTTTGTTTCTATTGGAAGGATTTTATCATTTGCAATTGTCTACTTATGATAAGGTAAAAGGTTTATGTTTCTGTCTCCATATATGGTAAATATATCCAATGCAAAAAAACATCTACATTTAAATGGTATTAATATTATATTGCATATTCCCATTAATTCCCACGAAAAGTTTCCACCTCTGAATGTGCCCCAAAATGTGCAAACCTAATTGTGACATTACATTCAACGAAAATAGGCACCCTTCTCGACATAAACACTGACTGTGAGGAAGTATTGCGTGATGATTAGCTTAGCAACTGCGTGACGCAGCATGACAACGTGAACTTATGCTGGGTGGGACGTTATACGTTCCTTCATTCATTGGATTTCTAGCTCCTTTCTATATCTGGCAACGGCACCATGCAATGCACCCTGGACTAAAGAGGTGGACAAACAGGAAAGACGTCCTTTTAAATTACACATTTTTGCAATCTGAAAGTTGTATTCCTATTAACTTCATCGCAGTGCCACGTCATACCTTCCGGGTTTCTACCTGCTTGAACGCCGATCACTTGAAAACATTAAATGCTTTTAAGAGCAAAAACCTGAATAAACAGGAACAATCTTAAACCTGGAAAAACTAAACAAAGAAAAAGTAATTTTGGGAAAAACGGAATTAGACAATTTTAAATAGATTTTACATGGCCCTAATTACCTTGCACAGTAGATATCAATGAACATATTGGTAATGCATTTTCCTATATAATTTTATTTTAAAAGTATCATATTATTGTGAGCAGCAGTCATTTCAGCCTAGTGTAGAGTAGGTCATATCTGTATTCGTCACTGAACCCCCGTGATGTTCCATATGTCAAATGGAATTTCAAAGTGATCGTTAAGTCCAACATCAGTTTGTCAGGCATTTCTCTAGTTATAATCGAAATGACTGAATTTTGTACCGTATGAATCATTTAATTTAGGATATTCCATGAGGTTTCTCGTAATGTTTTTTCCCCTAAAGAGCCTGTACTAGTCTGAAGTAATTTATTCCTCTTAATGCAGACTGGTGACGACTGATTTGGATATGTTTTTCTGAACTTATTAGATCATTTTAACTCTGTCACATGACAGAACTAAAGAACCCTCAGGTTGATGGTGCCTTATGATGCTTAGTTATGATCTATAATGCTCAAACATACTAGTGGTTTTGCTTCGTAGTGTTAGAGCATCGTTTCCCAAACTCGGTCCTCTGGACCCCAATGGGGCCACGTTTTGGCTTTTGCCATAACACTACACAGCTGATTCAAATGATCAAAGCTTGATGATTAGTGGGTTATTTGAATCTGTTGTGTGGTGCTAGGACATATATCAAAATGTGCATCTCTTTGGGCCCCGAGGACCAAGTCTGGGAAACTCTTGTGTTAGAGGAAGTGGCCTCTACTCCCCCCCCCCCCCCCCCCCCCCCCCCCTTCTCGTGAGAAATGAGTCATTCCCTTGCATGCAGGCTCTTTGTCCACCCACATCTCCACCATGCTAAGGGAGTACTGCTCTTCTCTATGACCCTCCCTCCATATCTCTGTATTTTTCTCTCTCCCTCAGATGCGATGACGGCTGGCTCCAGAGACCAGAGGAAGTGGCTTTTGCATCGGTGCTGCCCCCACAGACCCAGTGTTTGACATCTCAGACAAGCACCAGCCACTTTTCGCCTGACGCTAGCTCCCTAGCCCTGATTTTGCTCTTTGGGTCATCATGGAACACCAAGGCCTACTCTCTATCATCGTGGTCATTCTATGGGTTATGGCTGTGTGTGTGGCCAGGCTTACCCCCCGGGTCTCCTTTCCGATGGGTAAGTCGAAACACATTTTATGATCTTGTTAGCTCCTCGATTGTGAATATGAACTTTGAAATGGAGTGATACATTTCAATGCTTTCATTTAGTCTCACTGTCTTGAAATGAAGTGACAGTCGCTTAAAGCAAAGTACTTTGCAGCTGTGATACGCTCCAGTGACTGTCTAGTTATGGATTTGTGTTTTTTGACTTAAGAACAGATCAGAAAGACACTCTTAGTGTGAATGCTTGTCTGTCATGCCCTGCTTGGGCTGAAGACACCCACTCAGTCCACAGACATTTACACGTCCAATTTAACTGTGCTCCTGTACTTGTGTCGTGATATTAAAATGGTAAGGACTTGGAATGGCTGGGTAAGTATTGATCTCTGTTATGGTGATCACTATTAGAGCTCTGGTATTAACTGCATCCCTGACATGACAAGATGGAGGTTCAACAGGACCAACGGAAGGTCAGAAGTGCAACAGCGCTAACAGGGTGGAAATGCGACCGTGACTGACGAGCGAGGCGAATCAGTTCTCTTGGTGAGGGAGTTTCAGCTTTAAGTCGTGTTAGTTCAGTCCAATTTGAAGAATTAATCACAATACAAATCTTTGTTGTCTGTGTATGGTGGTGCTGTGTTTATGTGCACATTGTATTGCTAGGTCCAAAGTTGTCCCACTTGAGCCTATTACAGGTCTGTTGCCATACATCATTTGTGGATATTCTGGAGAGGGGAATGAAAGTTGAGCTGAACCGATGCTCTGTTGTCTCTCCTACAAAGCACTGCTCTCTGCCATCTTAAGAAAAGCTCACGAGTTTTGTCCCAACTAACGATCTACTAATGGGACAAGCATTATGGTTAACGAGGCAGCCAGCAGATGACATCACAATGGTTGAACTGTTTGGTTGCATCGTCTTCAAAGCTTGTATTCATTACTATCGTTAAGGAGCTGGGTAAAAATGTATTTTTTTGTAATATGGTTTTTAAACTGTTTCAGTTTTTGTTTGCTCCAGTTTTGAGTATTGGAAGTTGTAACATAAAGTAAATAGCATCCACTGTTGGCCAGTTGTTTGTATAACAATACTGTTCCTACCTTAGTTTGTACTGAAAATGCCTCCATTTCTAATCAAATATCTCGTGATGCACGGTATCACACACAAATATTTACCTTTTATCTTTCCAGAGAATGGCTTGTGGTTAATTTAAAAGCTGTGTTGTCTGTTGTGATCGAGGCCCTAATGGATTTATACTTAACATCGGAAGTGTTGTGCGATGCTAAATATTGAGTTGCCGAGAACTACTCAGTAAAACAAGGAAATAGTCTGCAGTGTCATGAAGGGAATCGAATAGGCTCTTGGCTTGCAAATATTACGGGACAAGATGTGGACACTGGCACAAGTTGGAAAACAGTTTCAAGTCCAGTAATGTTCATAGGGACCTATTAAAAAAAAAAAAAAAAAAAAGTTTTCTTTTTTTCCCAAATTCTTTTTTCTTCGTTATGTTTTTAAAGGTTTCTGTAAAACGTTTGTTTTTCGCTCTGAAAATCACGTGTTTTAAGGGAACATCCAATTTAGTTGTTTTTTGAATCCAAAACAATGCTTGAACCAAAACAATGCTTGAACCTACTTTTGAGGTCTGGTAGAAATTGAAGAAATTTAGTTACCCTTTAATGCAAGTGCACACCAGAAAGAGCCCGTTGTTTGGTTAGCAATGTTTCTGTAGCGCTCATGTGATTGCAGAGTTTGCAAAACAAATGGCCACTGGATTGATGCAAACAATCGTAACTACAAAGTAGCCTAACGTTTATGTGAGAAGGTTTTTGGGAAAGCCTTTCCGTATCTGCTAGAAGGTTATCATTAGCATTATCGCTAGCAGCTAAACAGTGTAGACATACGCACGCACACACAGGCATTCCTGTGCCGTTTCAGAAAGTTGAAGGAAAATACTAGTCACTGATGCATTTTGTTCATGTCTTATGATTTACAACGAATAAATCTTCTAATGGGCGCAATACATTTAGTTGATTTCCTACGACTCCGTGATTCCATTTGCGTTTATAGGGCCCTAAGTTAAAATGAAGAAGACCCGCTGTATAACACAAACGGAAGCCCAAATGGGGTCCGACTACAAGAAAAGGAAGCGAAGGTGACCTGATTGAGGAGAAAAATGAACGTGAAAGCTGATAGATTTGCTGATGTAGGTGAAGCCTTTTGTTTTGTTTACTTTGTAGCCTGGAATGAATAGTTCTGTTGTTTGGGCACAGTATCAGATAAGGTTGCGTGTGTGTTTGTATGTGTTGCACAGGAATAGTACAAGTAGGGGTCACTCATACCCTTTTCACAGTATTGTGCCGACCCAAACCGTTCTTTGCTGGCTTGGATGCATCTTCTCACATTGTCCTTTTCAGCATGGTTCCAGCACAGGCCGTTGCAGTATAGCTAAGCTCAGTAGTGTGAAAAGGGTAAGTTTTTAGTTTTCGCTGGAAGCCTGAATTGAACTCCTGGAAATATGCCCATTCTCATAGACAATTGCCAACACACCATTCAAGACCCATTTTCCCACACTCAATGACACAGCACAAATGCTAAGTTAGAGTTGACAACACTTCCTCCATCTAGGGACACAAGATCAGCATCTCCACCAATGCTGAATGTGTAGGGCCTGGGATTAGGGTCTGGGGTGCTGATCTTTGATCATTTCCTGAGATGTGAATGTAGACAAAGCTCCTTCAGGGTCTTTTCTCCTTTCAGATATCGCTTAAGGAGGGTTGGCGGCAGGCAGGGGTTTAGGGAACTTAACAGAAACCTGTGACGTCCCCCTCTTCCAATGCAGCTCGTAAAGGTGACTAGCTCTGCTACCTGTAGCTGGGATGACCAAGAGAGCCTGGCAGGCTGATGCCTTAAGACCTGCCTGCTGCTTTAGTTTGGTTGTAGTTAGGGATGCACAATATATCTGTAAGCATATCGGATTCGGACGATATTAGCTAAAAATGCCAACATCAGCATTAGTCCGATGTCCAGTTTAACGCTGATGTGCAAAACCAATGTCAAAGCTGACATGCATACCTATATAACATAGGTAGATGACGTAATGACACCACAAAAAATACAGCTCTACACGTGCAACACAGCATTCCTAACCTAGCCCACAATGTCTGCTGTGTGGATCGAGCAGTCAACAAGTCGAGCAGGTATTTGAAAGAGTAAGAACATTTCAACTAGACAACGTAAAGGCGACATCCATTAACGCCAAGAAAATGGAATTCATTGCACTTCGAGGACTGGTACACACTACCAAGTAGATGCTATTTTTCAGATGCTGCCCTACCGGAGTTGCACAGTATTGTTGAAACTCACATCCAACACAACTGACATTTGGACCAGCAATGTCAGCCCCACGAGTATTAGGAGTCTGACAGCTAGGGTTGCACATTTTGGGGAATTTACTGGAATATATGGGAATTTACTGGAATATATGGGAATTTACTGGAATATATGGGAATTAACAGGAATATATGGGAATTAATGGAAATGTATGCAAATTAAGGTTTTGCATTGGATATATTTACCATATCATATAGAGACAGAAACATAAGCATTTTACCTTATCACAAGTAGACATAATTGCAAATGATTAAATCTTTCCAATATAATTATTTTTTTAAATGTAGTTACGAATTGAACTTTAAATGAGTTGACTCTTCACATGGGATGATTTCACTGAACAACAAAGGGAATATTGAATGATCCCCAATGATCCATCGCATCTCCCAAAAACGTATTCAACATACATCTGTAAAATGATAGTCTAGGAACTAAAGCTTTGGTTGTCTTCCTCTCAGGCTTCTATGTCTTCTCCCTGGACATCCTCAATGTCCACCTCTTGAACATCAGACTCTGAGGCCTCATCTTCACTGTCACTTTCCAACCGTGTTGAGGATGGCTTGTTGTCAGGCTCAAAAAGCCTTAAATTTGGCCGGATGGCCACACATTTTTCAACCCTTGTATTGGTCAGCCTGTTGCGTGCTTTGTTGTGTGTGTTCCCAAACAAGGACCAGTTGCGCTCTGATGCGGCTGATGTTGGTGGGATTTGGAGGATGATGGAAGCAACAGGGGAAAGAGCCTCAGATCCACAAAGTCCCTTCCACCAGGTGGCTGATGAGATACGTTGGCACGTCTACCATATTGCATCTCCATCCCAAAGCCCTTGCTTGGAAGTGTACTTCGCCAGACTGCCAAGAACCTTGCCCTCATACAGGTCAAGGTGGCGATACGGTAGTGATGACACCACCTTGTTGATCTCTGCACCAGACAGGATGCTCTTGACAGCATACTTGGGGTCAACATGTACGCTGCGGCGTGTATGGGCTTCAGGCAGAAGTCTTCACGCTTTTTGATGTATTTCAGAACTGCTGTTTCCTCTGCTTGGAGCAACAGTGGGCAGGGCAGTATGGATTTCTTATCTTACATCTGCAAGCAGAGTCTGAACATCAGACAGGATGGCATTGTCTCCCTCAATCCGCGCAATAGCTATTGCTATAGGTTTCAGGAGGGAAATGTATGCACTTGGCCAGATGATTCTTCATCTTTGTTGCATTCTTCACACATTATTTGGCACAGTATTCACTATATTTGCTGCAGTGAAATGTCTCCACACATCAAATAAAAAACATAACACAATTCCATGTACAGATAAATAGTTAAGCAGTTAGATTAAACAAATCCTTTGTAAGATATGTTTTTAAATGAAACATGTATAGAAACAGGTGAATTAACACTCAGTTAGCAGGCTCAAGCAAGCTAAAACCCACATGGTAGCAAAAACTAACTAGCAGAAATTGTTAACAGATTTAAACACACTTTGTTGTGGGCTGCTATTTACTAGTTTACAAAAAATCATGTCATATAAAATATATTCACCCCACCCAGTATTGTGGGGCGGCAGGTAGCCTAGTGGTTAGAGCGTTGGACCAGAAACCGAAAGGTCAGGTCAGGGATTCGATCCAGCAACAAGGTAAATATCTGCCATTCTGCCCCTGATCAAGGCAGTTAACCCACTGTTCGCCGTCATTGTAAAAAAGCATTTGTTCTTAACTGACTTGCCAGGTTAAATAAAGGTTAAATACACATATATAAGTCAATCACACTTCTGTGAAATCAAACTGTCCACTTAGGAAGCAACACTGATTGACAATAAATTTCACATGCTGTTGTGCAAATGGAATAGACAACAGGTAGAAATTATAGGCAATTAGCAAGACACCCCCAATAAAGGAGTGGTGCTGCAGGTGGTGACCACAGACCACTTCTCAGTTCCTATGCTTCCTGGCTGATGTTTTGGTCACTTTTGAATGCTGGCGGTGCTTTCACTCTAGTGGTAGCATGAGACGGAGTCTACAACCCACACAAGTGGCTCAGGTAGTGCAGCTCATCCAGGATGGCACATCAATGCGAGCTGTGGCAAGGTTTGCTGTGTTTGTCAGCGTAGTGTCCAGAGCATGGAGGCGCTACCAGGAGACAGGCCAGTACATCAGGAGACGTGGAGGAGGCCGTAGGAGGGCAACAACACAGCAGCAGGACCGCTACCTCCGCCTTTGTGCAAGGAGGAGCACTGCCAGAGCCCTGCAAAATGACCTCCAGCAGGCCACAAATGTGCAAGTGTCTGCTCAAACGGTCAGAAACAGACTCCATGAGGGTGGTATGAGGGCCTGACGTCCACAGGTGGGGGTTGTGCTTACAGCCCAACACCGTGCAGGACGTTTGGCATTTGCCAGAGAACACCAAGATTGGCAAATTCGCCACTGGCGCACTGTGCTCTTCACAGATGAAAGCAGGTTCACACTGAGCACATGTGACAGACGTGACAGAGTCTGGAGACGCCGTGCAGAACGTTCTGCTGCCTGCAACATCCTCCAGCATGACTGGTTTGGCGGCGAGTCAGTCATGGTGTGGGGTGGCATCCATGTGCTCGCCAGAGGTAGCCTGACTGCCATTAGGTACCGAGATGAGATCCTCAGACCCCTTGTGAGACCATATGCCGGTGCGGTTGGCCCTGGGTTCCTCCTAATGCAAGACAATGCTAGACCTCATGTGGCTGGAGTGTGTCAGCAGTTCCTGCAAGAGGAAGGCATTGATGCTATGGACTGGCCCGCCCGTTCCCCAGACCTGAATCCAATTGAGCACATCTGGGACATCATGTCTCGCTCCATCCACCAATGCCACGTTGCACCACAGACTGTCCAGGAGTTGGTGGATGCTTTAGTCCAGGTCTGGGAGGAGATCCCTCAGGAGACCATCCGCCACCTCATCAGGAGCATGCCCAGGCGTTGTAGGGAGATCATACAGGCACGTGGAGGCCACACACACTACTGAGCCTCATTTTGACTTGTTTTAAGGACATTACATCAAAGTTGGATCAGTCTGTAGTGTGGTTTTCCACTTTAATTTTGAGTGACTCCAAATCCAGACCTCCATGGGTTGATAAATTGGATTTCCATTGATTATTTTTGTGTGATTTTGTTGTCAGCACATTCAACTATGTAAAGAAAAAAGTATTTAAGAAGATTATTTCATTCATTCAGATCTAGGATGTGTTATTTTAGTGTTCCCTTTATTTTTTTGAGCCGTGTATATTTATTTTTTCGTAATTGTAATCAAATCTTACCAGAAAGCATGTAGTCCTTGGCTCAGACAGTGTAGTAGTGTGGGCTCAATAGCATCACATTACTGTGCAAGATCTTGAGAATCAGCGGTGCATGTGATGGAAGAGTGTACTGTGCATGTGATGGAAGAATGTGCTGTGCATGTGATGGAAGAATGTACTGTGCATGTGATGGAAGAATGTACTGTGCATGTGATGGAAGAATGTACTGTGCATGTGATGGAAGAATGCACTGTGCATGCAGAGGGTTGCAATTCTATTGAATTGGGGATAGTTTAACCAAAATATGCCACAAGACCTAGAATTGCCTTATGTGTATCCCCAAAAAAAGGTTCACTGTTATAAGCTGACTGTTTTGATGAATTTAAGCAAAATTCTCCAAATTCCAGGGCTTGACTTCTCATGGAAAGTTTCCAACCCTTTGCCACTACTACTGACAGCACAGTGGGTCGACAAGGATTTTGTACTGAGAAAAACCGCATTGCATGCTCAAGAATTTGCTGGTTCTCATACCACTGCTGCCATTTCAATGGCATTTGAGACCATGTTTGAAACTTGGAAACATGAACACTCCAAGTCCCATTCGAAAAACTAACTTGAGAAATAAGCTCAACTGCATCTGCAGCAGACGTGATACCCTGTCATGGCATTGAAACACCTGCTCAACAAAAATGCCAACACAGACCGTGGGGTTAACTTGGAAAAGTACTCTACTAGAGGCTGTGAACAAGCGATTCGGTAGCATTCTCTCTGAGCCTTTTTACTGTGTCGACACCATGCTCGACGTTAGGTACAAGGACCGCTACTTCGATGCAGACAAGAAACAGGGTTTACGTGACATGTTAGACACAGCTGGACAAGATGGAAAAGGACACAGTGCGCACCGATGAAGAGAGGCCACGGGTAGACAGAGCTGAAACTTCACTGCTTGACATGTATGATGAAATCCTGGTTGAGACTGAACAAAGGAACAACGAAACAGCATACCAAGTAAGTGATGGGGACATACTTAAATACTTACAAAATAACTTTTTGGTCAGTTAGTGTGTGTGGTGTGTGTGTGTGTGTGTGTGTGTGTGTGTGTTCAACTATTTAACTGTACTAGAATGCTTTAAAGGCTGCAAAAAAATATGGCATCAGGTATTTTTGGAAGGGAAAATATCGGATATCGGTATCAGCCAACAATGTCATACAACGATATCATTAGTTGTAGTCCTATCATTTTCTCACAATAACATTGCGTTATTGGAGTTTGTGTACAGGAATCGCCTAACTTACAAAGCGGTTTGTCTTACAGTATGTTAGACCTGTGGTCAAATCAGTGTAATAAGTATTTTTTGCTTTTCTCCCAGTTTGCCAGGCATAGCCTATTAACCCCAATATCTGGTCTACCTCTGCTGTAGTTACATTGAGATATACTTTTAAAAAATTAAAAAAAGATACCCTTTACAAATGCAAGAGAATTGCCTCGTTTTAAGAATATGGTGTAGAAATGTTTACCTCAGGTGTTCAGGGCAGGTGCAGAAACTAATTTGTGAAGAATGTGCTTTCTGCTCACTCTCTGTTAGCTAAATGAGTACAAACAAATTGTTGATAGTGTGAGAACCAAGAGACATGGTTGAGATAGACAACCACGTTTACAAGCTAAACTCCTTGTGACCCTACTCTGTGCTGTTTAGAATTCCACAGAATAGTGTTTGAGTTGGCCATCGGCGAAGACCTGACTATCACTTTACAGAACTCAGTCATTTTTGTTGTGTTGACATGAGGATTTTTGGAGTTCCTCGTCTCGTTGGTCTTGAGGAAATGCCCTCAGGTAGTACATTTCTGCTGTTTGCAAACTCGCACATCTCCATTTCCATCAGGCTTTACTTAACCACTCGGCCTCAGACAGTGGGGCCTCAGTCGGCTGGAGCCAGCCACTAATGTAGTAGCCGTCACGCCACATGTGGAACACGAGTTGTGTACACATGCGTGCGCACACACCCACACACATTTTATAGATACACAAGTTTTAGTGAATGATGTTTTATTGGAGTGTGACACAAGGAATCACACAAGTGTTGATATCATTACAAATGGATGTCGAATACGGTAGTTATTTAGATTGAAAAGGGCATCAAATTGCCAAGTGAAAGGGAGAAACATGAGTCCTGTATCCACAATTGTGTTCAGTGTGAGAGTGAAAATAATCTCTTAGGAATAGTTTCCACTGAGGTCTCTTCATTTCCTCACTGAGACGAGTCTTGAACCCCTGTGTGTGTCTGTATGTGTGTCCAGATAGCTGAGGGATGATGACGCGCATTGACAGGTACGGGACGGGATCCCTCCTAATCCCCAGGATGACAGGTCTTATCTGCCGTGTTGCGCAACCCCCACTTCACTCTCTTTCTAAATGGGTGACTGCTCACACAGTAGCCCAGCCGTTGCTCATTCATGAGTAACCAACCCATGATACATGACCCATAGAGCAACACCGTAGTCAGGAAATGCAGTATTCACTCCCTCTGTCAAATGTCTCGCATGGCTAATTCTGCAATGTGAAGTGTTACATTTGTATTCACAGGTAAGGAGCTCACAGATGTTTTGGACTTCTACATACGAAAGTTTGTTATTTTACTATTTCAAGTGAAGTCAATGTGACTCTTTAAATGTAAACTCATCTCTTTAGCTGGTATCCTGCCCCATCTTCCGCTCCAGCTGTGTTGCGTTAAAATACTTGTCTGAAGGCACGTGAAACAGCAAAATCAACAGTTTGTCTGGGCAAGGCCTCCTCCACACAGCCTTACTCAGGACCCCTGTGAATCCCTTGCCAAGCTTGCTGGGGTTGCGGACTACATTTCACTTGAACGGTTGCCAAGGACTGTTTGCTTTACTCCTTGGGCCTCGTGAGACTTGATCTGTGTGAAGCCATGATCTGCAGAGAGTTTACGTCTCAGCGCGTGCCTGCAAGGGTGTGGAGTCTGTGATGATTCATCTGGCCATGCATGGGTGTGTGTGAGAGATTGCAAGAGTGTGGCGTGTTTGTGGGGGTCATTAGCCAACAGACATCATTCATACCCACCCCAGTCAGACTGAGAAAGACCTGTGTGTGTATTTTTGTGAACTTTCGTTCTGAGTGTAGAGGAACTTTGAGGTTGTGGGAGAATCTTCCAGTGTGCTTTTTGCACACCCCAGGGAGAGGGAGATGTGCCCAGTAATGAGTGTGGCAATACACATGAATGAGTGTGAGAGAGAGAGAGAAATGCCCTGTGAGAGAAAATGTCCAGGGGGAGAGGGGAAAAAGTGAGAGGAGACAAAGAAAGCAAGTGTGGGTGAGATAAAAACAACATATGAGAAAGACCGGGCCACTGAAGCTGTTGGCTTAAAGGAATAATCCACTCAAACTTTCTTTTGGTGTTTTTTTTCTCCATTAGTCCACTGTTAATACAGTCCCAAAATGTTGTGCATCTCAGCAATCAAGTTTTCAAGATATAGGACTTTCAAAAACTGATATCTTGATTGCTATTTTGTGCTTGCATCAACAGTGGACTAATGAAGAAAATACCAAAATATAGTTTGAGTGGATATTCCTTTATGTGAAAATGATAAACTGCACGTGAAAAAGAGAACAGCACGAGAGTAAAACCTAATGTAGCGTGCTTCCATAATACAGTACCTCTTGGCCCAGCCTGAGCCTACAGCTGCTGGGTGGAGTTAGGGTGGGGTAGGGTGAGGATCTATGTCCTTGCTTGAGGATGAGGGGGTGGGGAAGGATCTATGGCAGTGTTGGTTCTTTAAACAGGGGTTACGTCTGTAACCTCCGGTTGCCACTAGATGAGGTTGTAATAAACAGAGCATTTTTTTTTTCTCTAACAAATTCGCCGCTATCTTTTGGAAGGTTTAAGCTACAAAATATTATGACCCTTCACAGAACGATGTGTGTTCACTGAACATGTGTCTTCTGTTTCCCTACAATATCTGACCAAATTATGAAAGACAAGAATTGTACTTTTCAATTCTGTAAAGTCAGTGTGGAAGAGGTGACAAAATGATTGTCGTCCATCAACAATGACAAGCAACTGGGGTCTGACAATCTGGATGGAAAGTTACTGAGGATAATAGCGGACGATATTACCACTCCTATTTGCCACATCTTCAATTTAAGCCTACTAGAAAGTGTGTGCCCTCAGGCCTGGAGGGAAGCTAAAGCCATTCCGCTACCCAAGAATAGTAAAGACCCCTTTACTGGCTTAAATAGCTGACCAATCAGCCTGTTACCAACCCTTAGTAAACTTCTGGAAAAAATTGTTTGACCAGATACAATGCTATTTCACAGTAACAAATTGACAACAGCCTTTCAGCACGCATATAAGGAAGGACACTCAACAAGCACGGCACTTACACAAATGACTGATGATTGGCTGAGAGAAATGTATGTTAAAATGATTGTGAGGGCTGTCTTGTTAGACTTCAGTGCAGCTTTTGACATGATCGGTCAGTCAGCTGCTGGAAAAACTTGTGTTATGGCTTTACACCCCCTGCTATAATGTGGATAAAAAGTTACCTGTCTAACAGAACACAGGGTGTTCTTTAATGGAAGCCTCAAACATAATCCAGGTAGAAGCAGGAATTCCCCAGGGTAGCTGTTTAGGTCCCTTGCTTTTTTTCAATCTTTACCAATGACATGCCACTGGCTTTGAGTAAGGCCAGTGTGTCTATGTATGCAGATGACTCAACACTATACACGTCAGCTACTACAGCAACTGAAATGACTGCAAGAGCTGCAGTTAGTTTCAGAATGGGTAGCAATGAATAAGTTAGTCCTAAATATTTCCAAAACTAAGAGCATTTAATTTGGGACAAATCATTTACTAAACCTCAACTACATCTCATAATGAATAATGTTGAAAATGAGCAAGTTGAGGTGACTAAACTCCTTAGAGTAACCCTGGATTGTAAACTGTATTGGTCAAAACATTGATACAACAATAGCTAAGATGGGGAGAGGTCTGTCCATAATAAAGCGCTGCTCTGCATTAACACTATCAGCAAGGCAGGTCCGACAGGCCCTGGTTTTGTTGCACCTCGACTAATGTTCAGTTGTGTGGTCAGGTGCCACAGAGGGACTTGGGAAAATTGCAGTTGGCTCAGAACAGGGCAGCACGGCTGGCCCTTGGATGCACACAGAGAGCTAACATTAATGACATGCATGTCAATCTCTCATGGCTCAAAGTGGAAGAGAGATTGACTTCCTCATTACTTGTTTTTGTAAGAGGTGTTGACAAGCTGAAGTCACTGAGCTGTCTGTTTTTAAAATACTAGCACACAGCTCCGACACCCATGCATACCCCACATGACATGCCACCAGAGGTCTCTTCACAGTCCTCAAGTCCAGAACAGTCTATGGGAGGTGCACAGTACTACATAGAGCCGTGACTACATGGAACTCGATTCCACATCAGGTAACTGATGCAAGCAGTAGAGTCAGATTTAAAAAGCAGGTAAAAATACTCCTTATTAAGGAACAGCGGGACTGTGAAGTAACACAAACATAGGCACAGACGCATGCATACATACACACAATAACATATGCACTATACACACACACTTACACATGGATTTTGAGTTGTAGATATGTGGTAGTGGAGTAGGGGCCTGAGGGCACACACTTAGTGTGTTATGAATTCTGTAATGTTTTTAAAATTGTATAACTGCCTTAATTTTGCCGGACCCCAGGAAGAGTAGCTTCTGCTGTAGTGTAGCTACATGCTGTAGAAAATCATACACCATTATGATGATCTTCTGAACTTCCCAATACCTTTCTGATGCATTTCAGTCACTTCAAACCATACTTCCTTCAGATTGAAATACTATCAAAAGTACTGTCAGACTGATTTGTAATAGACTGTTTGTAATAGCCCCAATTAAAGAAGTGAACATTGGCCGCTGATTACATTTACTTTTTTTTTACATGGTGGGGTCGCAAAACAATTTTGATATGAAAATGGGGTCCCGGCCAAAAACGTTTGGGAACCCCTGTCTATGGCTTTGCCTGGGAGGCTGAGAAGAGACTTGGTTGTGACTAAACACATCTAACATGATTGGTGCTGATCAAATGTTCACTGTCGAACCTCGAGTCTGGCCCTCGTTTGTGTACACAGCACTGAGATCTGGAACACAAATAGCATGGCCCGAGTCCAGTTCTTCCTGGATTAACCAGAACTGAGCACCCGAGAGAGGGAGACAACCCATATCAGACCCTGAGGTGAGGGGATGGTGCCTTTCAGACAGGTATTTTAACGCAACACAAACTTTCATGTCCAGGAGTTGTAAAAATGAATGCGTTAGTCCACTGTTGATTCAGTCACAAAATAGCAATCAAGTTTTCAAGATATAGGACTGTCAAAAAGCTATTTGTAACTTGCCACATTATAGTCCGGTTTTTGAAAGTCCTATATCTTGAAAACTTGATTGCTGAGATGCACAACATTTTGGGACTGTATCAACAGTGGACTAATGGAGAAAAAAAAATACCAAAAGAAAGTTTGAGTGGAATTTCTATTTCTGTCTTCTCTCTCCCCTGGAAATGTCCTCTCACAGGGCATATCTCTCACTCCTTAATTAATGAATGTGTATTGCCATCCTCCCATTTCCTGGCGCGACCACTTCCGTGAGTGAGAGTCCCAGTGGAGGAGCACATACCTGTTGAAGCATAGACCACACTCATCATTACTGGGCACATCTCTCTCCCTGGGGTGGGAAAACGGCACACTGGAAGTTTCTCCCACAACCTCAAAGGTCCTCTACGCTCAGATGGGCTGGGTATGAATGATGGCCGTTGGCTGATTTTCCCCCACAAACACGCCACACTCTTGCAATCTCTCACTCACACCCATGCATGGCCAGATGAATCATCACAGACTCCACACCCTTGCAGACCTAAAAAATCTCTGCAGAGCATGACTTCACACAGATCAAGTCTCATGAGGCCCGAGGAGTAAAGCAAACAGTCCTTGGCAACCGTTCAAGTGAAATGTAGTCCGCAACCCCAACAAGCTTGGCAAGGGATTCACAGGGGTCCTGAGTAAGGCCGTGTGGAGGAGGCCTTGCCCAGACAAACAAGCAACAGTTGATTTTTGCTGTTTCACGTTCTCCACTAACTCATAAGCTGAAGCGGTTTTCTCATGACCTCCACAATAAAGGAGGACTGTGTGCCCAGGGCCTGGAAAGAGCCACTTCATAGGTGGGGTGGGCATGGAGGACAAACAATTACCTTGATCGCCGAGCTGGTGTTTTTGCGAGACGTCTCCCGCTAACAGAGCTTGGAGAAGGACGGAGTGGTGAAAAGTGACCTTGCACACAATGAAACCAGTGTTAAACTAGAGGGGTGGCAAATGCTCCTGAGGCCACCTTGCCCAAGGCCTAATGGCAAGTGTTGACTGCCTTAGCTACATTAACACCAACATTTCATGTAGGGCTGTAGTCTGTTCAAAACATATATTGGCTGAATACATGACTAATTTGAGGACGTTACTGCATAAAATATTCTGATTGCATAACCTTTGTGAACCCAGAGGTAGAATTTGCTTTCATTGCAAGGAAATTAAGACTTGAAGAGAATACTTCTCAAAAGCATAATTTTTAACATCTTTATGATTCAGTCGTGTGATCGTTGCATTGATTCTAGGGTGCTAAGTATCGTGGTCGATGTAAATGGTTCCTAAACTCTCTGCTACAATGACACAAACCAGTCAAATCACCACGTTATTTTCACTGCAGCTCATACAGAGTAAACCCATATTCCACCAAACTTTGTGCTGTTGCAAAAACTACTTTTCAGAGTTCAAGCGGAACTGGTCTTGTCCACCAGCCGTGTGTCTGACAGCTGTGAACCCAGGAAAGCCATGCGAAAGCCGAACGAATGCATTCACAAGTCTTCAAAAATAACCGTTTCTGTGAAAAGCGTGAAATAGGCCTGATCAATGTAATCAGTTTGGCTGTTGACTGGTTTTGAGGAATTGCCTAAAGCTGTTAGTTGGGTTCACTCACAGCACTTACTGTTCAAGTCTCATTAATGTTGTCAATGTTTTGTCGTCTGTAACTTCTGATGCCCCAGGCTCTCTTCACAGGAGGTATTGTAACAGATCATAACAGTATTCTGGATGGAAGTGCCTCTGTTCAGTAAGCAGAAGTGTTAGAACAATTTAGGCATCCACACGTATAGATCCCTATACACGCATGCAATTGTGCTGTGTTTAAATCAAGGTCTGTGTTTAAATTTAAGGGTTGTGTGTGTGTGCATGTTTTAAACACCTGTTTTATGTGTGGCCATGTTTGAGTAAGGGCTGTGTATGTTTCTGTGCATGCATTCAATAGCTAGCCGTAAGGTTGAGCCGCGGTACATGGATGTTTCCGCTGTTGTGTTAGCACATCACTCCAAATCTCTTTATCTTATCTCTTATAAAACCCGAGATCTCATCTCACCAGCAATACTTCCCTAAGCAGGAAGTGGCTTTGTGCGCTGTTCGTCAGCTCAATGTCACACATACACAGGCACCTTTCGCAATCACTGAACACAAAGCTGTCAAAGTGAAGCTCTGTCGCTTTTCAAAAATAAATGATATATATATACACGCCATATATACAGTTGAAGTCGGAAGTTTACATACACTTAGGTTGGAGTCATTAAAACTCGTTTTTCAACCACTGCATACATTTCTTGTTAACAAACTATAGTTTTGGCAAGTCGGTTAGGACATCTACTTTGTGCATGACAAGTCTTGTTTACAGACAGATTATTTCACTTAAAATTCACTGTATCACAATTCCAGTGGGTCAGAAGTTTACATACACTAAGTTGACTGTGCCTTTTTAAACAGCTTGGACAATTCCAGAAAATGATTTCATGGTTTTAGAAGCTTCTGATAGGCTAATTGACATAATTTGAGTCAATTGGAGCTGTACCTGCGGATGTATTTCAAGGCTTAACTTCAAACTCAGTGCCTCTTTACTTCACATCGTGGGAAAATCAAAAGAAATCAGACAAGACCTCAGAAAAAAAATTGTAGACCTCCACAAGTCTGGTTCATCCTTGGGAGCAATTTCCAAACACCTGAAGGTACACGTTCATCTGTACAAACAATGGTACTAAAGTATAAACACCATGGGACCACGCAGCCGTCATACCGCTCAGGAAGGAGGTGTTCTGTCTCCTAGAGATGAACGTACTATGGTGCGAAAAGTGCAACTCAATCCCAGAACAACAGCAAAGGACCTTGTGAAGATGCTGGAGGAAACAGGTACAAAAGTATCTATATCCACAGTAAAACGAGTCCTATATCGACTTAACCGGAAAGGCCGCTCAGCAAGGAAGAATCCACTGTTCCAAAACCGCCATTAAAAAAGCCAGACTACAGTTTGCAACTGCACATGGGGACAAAGATTGTACTTTTTGGAGAAATATCCTCTGGCCTGATGAAACAAAAATAGAACTGTTTGGCAATAATGACTATCGTTATGTTTGGAGGAAAAAGGGGAGGCTTGCAAGCCGAAGAACACCATCCCAACCGTGAAGCATGGGTGGCAGCATCATGTTGTGGTGGTGCTTTGCTGCAGAAGAGACTGGTGCACTTCACAAAATAGATGGCATCATGATGATGGAAAAGTATGTGGATATATTGAAGCAACATCTCGACATCAATCAGGAAGATAAAGCTTGGTCGCAAATGGGTCTTCCAAATGGACAATGACCCCAAGCATACTTCCAAAGTTGTGTCAAAATGGCTTCAGGACAACAAAGTCAAGGTATTGGAGTGGCCATCACAAAGCCCTGACCTCAATCCTATAGAATATTTGTGGGCAGATCTGAAAAGGCGTGTGCGAGCAAGGAGGCCTACAAACCTGACTCAGTTACACCAGCTCTGTCAGGAGGAATGGGCCAAAATTCACCCAACTTATTGTGGGCAGCTTGTGGAAGGCTACCTGAAACATTTGACCCAAGTTAAACAATTTAAAGGCAATACACTCAATTGGTATTCGGTAGCATGTAAACTTCTGACCCACTGGGAATGTGATGAAATAAATAAAATCTGTAATCATTCTCTACTATTATTCAGACATTTCAGATTATTAAAATAAAGTGATGATCCTAACTGACCTAAGACAGAGAATTTTTACTATGATTAAATGTCAGGAATTGTGAAAAACTGAGATTAAATGTATTTGAATAAGGTGTATGTAAACTTCCGACTTCAACTGTAATAAATTGTTATATATATATATAACCATTTTTTTTATTAGCCTGTTGTTGATATAGTCCCAAATTGTTTTGCATGTCAGCATCAAGTTTTCAAGATGTACAGTTCCTTCGGAAAGTATTTATTTATTTATTTTGTCTCATCAAACAGATTTTTTTTTAAATATTTGCTAATTTGTAAAAATATATATATATATTACATTTATGTAAGTATTCAGACCCTTTACTCAGTACTTTGTTGAAGCACCTTTGGCAGTGATTACAGCATCAAGTATTTTTGGGTATGACGCTATAAGCATGACACACCTGTATTTGGGGAGTTTGTCCCATTATTTTCTGCAGATCCTCTCAAGCTCTGTCAGGTATGATGAGGAGCGTTGCTGCACAGCTATTTTCAGGTCTTTCCAGAGATGTTCGATCGGGTTCAAGTCCGGGCTCTGGCTGGGCCACTCAAGGACATTCAGAGACTTGTCCCAAAGCCACTGTGTTGTCTTGGCTGTGTGCTTGGGGTCATTGTCCTGCTGGAAGGTGAACCTTTGCCCCAGTCTGAGGTCCTGAGCGCTCTGGAGCAGGTTTTCATCAAGGATCTCTCTGTACTTTGCTTCATTCAGTTTTGCCTCGATCCTGACTATTCTCCCAGTCCCTGCACTTGAAAAACATCCCCACAGCATGATGCTGCCACCACCATGCTTCACCGTATGGTGGTGGCAGCATCACGTGGCGTCATTACGTCATGTAGCTACATTATATAGGTATGCACGTCAGCTTTGACATCGGTTTTTCACATCGCCGTTAAACTAGACATCGGGCCGATACTGATGTTGGCATTTTTAGCTAATATCGGCTGATTCCGATATATCGTGCATCCCCAACGCAAACCGTTCCATGTATTGAGTCAGTCTCCCTCTCCTCTCTAACAGAGGAATTCAAACATGACAACTCTGTTCCATTCAGTGTTCAGAGTGCTTTTTACAGAGAATGCATGCCTACACAGTTTTTTACAAATGTCTCTACCTAATAGGCAAGTGGGTTGAGTTATTGTAATTGGCTAAAGGCCATGGGATGGTCTTTAAGAGTTTGTTCTGTACTTTCTTCAGTACTGTACTTTGTGTGTGTGTACCTCTCGTGCGCTATGAAAGATGAATAGCACACTGCTTAAGGGCCTCCAGTCCAAATGAAATTGGAGAGTGCATGGAACGAGGCAGCATATGGGAAAAGGTTAATGAAATTAGTACAAAATTCATGAATGTCGGTTCTGTCTCGACACTCAATCTGAGCAGGTTAATATAGTCTAGTTAGTAGGACATTATATTGCATGTCCTCGTGTGAAAATGGCTGCAGTTGTACATCATTGAAACATTGGAACGAGACTACTCTTTCCCTGGAGTAGACTAAATCCTAAGTCTTTATAGATATTCTGTGCTGGATAATGATTATTCAATGCTAAAAAATATGTAGGCTTTTTATGTAGGCTAGGCTATAGGCCTAGGGTTTGGTGCCAAGTTTGCAGACGACACAGTGGTAGGCCTGATCACCGACAACAATGAGACGGCCTATAGGGAGGAGATCAGAGACCTGGCCGTGTGGTGCCAGGACAACAACCTCTTCCTCAACGTGGTCAAGACAAAGGGGATGATTGTGGACTACAGGAAAAAGGGCACCGAGCACGCTCCAATTCTCATCGACGGGGTTGTAGTGGAGCAGGTTGAGAGCTTCAAGTTCCTTGGGGTCCACATCACAAACAAACGATCATGGTCCAAACACACCAAGACAGTCGTGAAGAGGGCACGACAAAGCCTATTGCCTGTCAGGAGACTGAAAAGATTTTACATGGATCCTCAAAGTTCTACAGCTGCACCATTGAGAGCACCCTGACTGGTTGCATCACTGCCTGGTATGGCAAATGCTTGGCCTCCGACCGCAAGGCACTACAGAGGGTAGTGAGTACGGCCCAGTACATCACTGGGGCCAAGCTTTCTGCCATTCAGGACCTCTGTACCAGGCGGTGTCAGAAGAAGGCCCTAAAAGTTGTCAGACTCCAGCCACCCTTGTCATAGACTGTTCTCTCTGCTATCGCACTGCAATTTGTACCGGAGCGTCAAGTCTAGGTCCCCCCCGCTACTCTCTGTTTATTATCTATGCATAGTCACTTTACTTCTACCTACATGTACATATTACCTCAACTCAGCTGTACCCATGCACATTGACTCTGTACCGGTATCCCCTGTATATAGCCTCTCTGTTATTTTACTGCTGTTCTTGAATTATTTATAAAAAAATGTATAATACTTATCTATTTTTTTCACTTAACACTTATTTTTCTTAACTGCATTGTTGGTTAAGGGCTTGTAAGTAAGCATTTCACTAAGGTCTACCTGTTGTATTCCGCGCATATGACAAATAACATTTGATTTGACATTTCTGCTGCTGGAAATTTAGGCCTAAGCTAATATTCTTGTAGACCATTTACTAGCTACTCGAATCCAACATGGATAGCATATGCGGGATTTGAACCCACGACCTTTGTGGGGCTGACACCATGTTCCAACTATTTGAGCCGTATGATACTCCTTGGTTTATATGAAGGTCCAGTTCTATCTGTATGCACTTCATTTTGAACGTGAAAGGGAAGCCTAATGCCTGTCACTTGAATCTATTGCCTAACAGGTACACCCGGGAGGTGTCTCAGCCGCTTCGACAGCTCGGACGTCGGCAACACCACCACACTATTGCTAAGCGACGACGGCGACACGCTGTTTGTGGGAGCACGGAACGCAGTTCTTTCATTGGATGTCAGCCAGGAGGACGCCATTGTGATGAGGAGCAAGGTGCGGGGTTGACATTTTACTGTTGACGTTATTAACGTAGTATTATGAGCTTTATGAGACTTCATGAAGCTTTATAGACCCCATAAGCTTTAAAGTTCATACATTTACATTTTTACATTTTAGTCATTTAGTCGCTCTTATCCAGAGCAACTTACTTTTTTTCGTACTGGTCCCTCGTGGGAAACGAACCCCACAACCCTGGCGTTGCAAACACCATGCTCTACCAACTGAGCCACACGGGACCACCAGATTTTGTGGGAAAATACCTAAGCCCTACAGTTCATGCAGGCTATATCGGATCAGCAGTTTTCTATTGGGAAATATTCAACACTGCCTGGAGCCCGTCTATGCTGCAGAAAATGTCCCCCTCCAGTGGCTTAGTCCGGCGGTTGTCATGTGAAACACAAACACAGCTGGTTCAACAGTCTTAACACTGACCTCTCTCCCTTCATCCTTCTCTCAGCTGGACTGGTCCCCCTCAGAGAAGGACCTGGACGAATGCTCCATGAAGGGCAAGAAAAAGGCAAGTTAACCCTAGCTCATACAATCCACCCATTTAGCGTTATTAATGCCACATGCTGCCAAGTGTTTCCCCCTAGATTTGATCTTGGCCAGGCAATTAATATCGCAAGGTTTTTCAATAGCACTTAATTTGAACTTTAGAACTTAAATAATAACTTAATACATTAGAATTAGAAATGACTAAAACATCAAAGCAAGTAGGTGGGGCGATATAAGTCTGGGCAAGCGGGTCGGTGTTAGGGAGGATAAACATGACTCACCGGAGGCACAGCTGTCGTTGCATTCCACTACTATCCACCCCACCAAGACTACTACTATCCACCCCACCAAGACGACTACTATCCACCCCACCAAGACGACTACTATCCACCCCACCAAGACGACTACTATCCACCCCACCAAGACGACTACTATCCACCCCACCAAGACGACTACTATCCACCCCACCAAGACTACTACTATCCACCCCACCAAGACGACTACTATCCGCCCCACCAAGACTACTACTATCCGCCCCACCAAGACTACTACTATCCGCCCCACCAAGACGACTACTATCCGCCCCACCAAGACGACTACTATCCGCCCCACCAAGACGACTACTATCCGCCCCACCAAGACGACTACTATCCGCCCCACCAAGACGACTACTATCCGCCCCACCAAGACGACTACTATCCGCCCCACCAAGACGACTACTATCCGCCCCACCAAGACGACTACTATCCGCCCCACCAAGACGACTACTATCCGCCCCACCAAGACGACTACTATCCGCCCCACCAAGACGACTACTATCCGCCCCACCAAGACGACTACTATCCGCCCCACCAAGACGACTACTATCCGCCCCACCAAGACGACTACTATCCGCCCCACCAAGACGACTACTATCCGCCCCACCAAGACGACTACTATCCGCCCCACCAAGACGACTACTATCCGCCCCACCAAGACTGTAATTCCCTAATGGAACTTTTTTTGCTATTTGATTGATTGGATAACTTACACCGGCTTCCTGGCCGTCAATGTGTTTGCAATACAAAAGGAGGAAGTTGATACAAGAAGTTGATACAAGATGGTCTTAGCCAATAGGGATTAGCAGACCTATGGACCTGTAGGTACAGGGTTCGCGTTAATGCAGAAATCTGCGTTTTTCACAGAAGATAAAACGCGTAAGAAATGTCTTGCTGCATTTTGTAAACACAGATCTAAAACGCTTCTTATTCTAGTTTCTGTTCAGCATCAGACTAACGTTGGGTTTCAGTTGCACTTCTCCACTTGGATGAGAATTCACAAACAGGCATTCTTTTAGCAGACAGCACTCTGACCGATGTGTAGCTACTTTTCTCTGGTACTTTGCTATGTGTATCCTACTTTCTCCGGTAAAATGCAAGATTAACTTCAAGCAAAACATTAGTAAATGTAAATGGCTACTTTCTTTTGATCAACATTAGAAATATGATGGCCATGCATAGTTTTTCATTGTTTACTTGTGTAGCTGCTAGCCAAATAGTTGCACTTCTGTTCTCATCTGATGAAGCTATTTTCTGACGAATGTGTTGTACTATTGTATTTACTGTGAAGAAAAACTATAGTTGCACGCCCCTGATCACTCTATTGAAGACAAACGGTTGACTTTCAAAATAAAATGCAGGTGAAATGCTTTAAAACACTGATTTTTTTGACGGTCTGTGTTTTGAAAATGCAGATTTCTGAACTCTTAACACGACCCCTGACGTTGCGTCACAGGCAATGGGCTTAGCTACATTTGACACATCTTCCTCTGTGACAGGTCAAACAGAGCCATTCTATACACATCCATAGTATAAATCAGATGAGCAGTGGCCATGCATACAAAGAAAGACCAATTCCATTATATAATATAGACTTGATCCTCTTCAAAGGTTATGCAGGAGCTTATACACGAAGGTACCTTGCACAGCTTTATGCACGAAGGTAAATGTGTCATAATTACCAACGTGCCCCATATCCCATGATTAAGGATTGAGGAAGGAGCTATGATAAGTTATATCTTAGAGGGATAAAGAAATGATGCGAAGCAAGCTGGTCTGAGTGTGTGTGTGGTGGGGGAGAATATGCGCAATTCTCGCAATAAGAACTTCACAATTGATCTAATTCAAGTTAAAAGCATGACGTTTCGGCTGCCAATGGCCTTCATTAGAATGAACGTTGTTGGGTCAGAAACAAGGAACTGCCATGGCTTATTGTAATGTAGGTCCTCCATGAAGTAAGCCTCCACATGTGGCTCCATTAAACTAAGTAATCGGATTAGGGTTACCAGGGCTAACGGTGCTCCCTCCCCCTTCCCTGTTATCTTTAGGCAGGCTGACACGAGCTTTGTTGCAGGGTCACCCGGTTCTGGATGTTCATTGTGTTTATTTATTTGGCTTGGCTACCACCTATCAAACTTTGGCCAAAGTTTAAATTCTACAATTCCTAGAACAAGAGTATTCTGTAGACTGGAGTGACAGGCAGTAGCACACAGTGTGCCTTAAGGACCAGGATTAGGAAACCGTTTTACAACATTAACCTGTCTTGGTTTTCTCCATCTCTCCCTGCACTCACATTTCTAGGAACTGTACCTAGTTATTTGCACTGTTTAAAAAAAAAGAAAAAGTTATCCGTCTCTATCTTGTCCCTTCTTTCGGTCCCCCCCTTCAGACGGACTGTCCCAACTTCATCCGGGTGCTGCAGTTCCTCAACTCCACGCACATGTACGCCTGTGGAACCTTCACCTTCAGCCCACGCTGCACCTACATCGTAAGATACTATTTTCTCCTCCATGTTTCCTTTACTCTGTTTTACTGGTGTGACATACATTAGTACAGTATATTGTAACCCACACCTACATAGATTATCTTCTTAAAATACTTTTCTCATACTCCATATTCAAATAAAAACAAGCTTTATCGTCACCGAATGTATGATTCAGTGTTATCCAAGCAGTGTAGTCAAGGGCAAGTAGTGAGGAAAACAAGAACTCAACAGGTTTTAGTATTCATCCCGCACAATCTTGCATTTATCACTGTGTCAGACTTATTTTATTGGTTGTTTTTATCCCTATTTGTTTTCTCCTTCCGTCACTGCCTTCCTCACCCTCCTTCTATTCATTTTGTTTGTTCCGTCTATCACTTCCTCTCTCCCACCCACTGAGTATCTTCTCCAACTCTCTTCAGAGGGTAATGGTGCTTGGTCATGGGCTGTACAGTAAACCCATATTAGATATTCAATGTCAACGACATTAGTGCCAAGCACATCACGGCTGTAGGTCATTTATTTGCTCAGAAACGCGCGTGCCGGTGCTTCACACGAGGTTGATTAATTTCTTAATCCAGTTATATATGTGCAGTACTGAGCTCAACAACCAGCCCCAGCAATGTTTACATACTCTGCTGGCTCGCCCCCTGAGTGTGATGCCCAGGGGCTGAGACTGTGTGTGCATTTCTGTGTGGTGAACGATATCATGCACGTCATGGTATACTGGTGTCTATGTTTAAGAGACTGGATCCTCGCGTGACCACCAGTCCAGCTTGTTAACTCGGGTCATGTTGATGCCGGCAGCTTTGCTCTACTACACTCACATAGCCAACGCTAGCCAGGCTACTCAGACAGGACATCCCTCACATATAATGATTCCCAAGACTGGGCTACACTTGTATCTATCTCCGTCTATGGTATAGATAAAGACAATTCGGTTGCTCCTTTATATACTTAGCTAGAATTAAGCGTCCTTTAGCGTCAAAGAACCATGTGTTTCTTTAGTAGTCATTTTTACATTTCAGCCAGGTTGTACAGGAGAGGTTACGATCTCTAGTAGCCTAACACTTATAGGTTTTTAGCAGCTACACTGGCAGCTCAAGCCACTTAATCAAGTATTTACCCTCATGAGCCGATGTTCAATTAGCAGAAAATAGACTCCAAGCCTACTGTCACGCTTCAAAAGGACGCGTCGCTCATACGGCCGTTGTAGCATGATTAATTGACTATGGGGAGGGTATTACTTGTGGCATATGCTCAGCAGAAAATGAAGTGTCCAGTGTAGCAGGTCTGTAACTCTTATGGTCTTAGATGAAACTGCACTAAACATGGATTAACGTAGGCTTCCTCATGAGTCATGACCTTTGGTGTGACCCTGCTCTGCTCTTTTCCTTACAGAACTCTGAGACGTTCTCCCTGGTGACGAGCCCCAGCGGAAAGCCAGAGGAGGGCAGAGGTCGCTGCCCCTACGACCCCTACCAACGTAACTCGGCCATCACCGTCGGTAAGAGATGACTCACGGGAACTGGAAGGGGTAGCCAAACGAACAAGGAAATATAATTGGCAAAGGGCAATTTGGTTCCGTGTGGCTCAGTTGGTAGAGCATGGTGTTTGCAACGCCAGGGTTGTGGGTTCGATTCCCACGGAGGACCAGTACGGGGGGGGGATTTTTTTTTTTTATGAAATGTATGCATTCACTACTGTAAGTCGCTCTGGATAAGAGCGTCTGCTAAATGACTAAAATGTAAATGTAAAATGGGCAATGATGACGACATAGCCTTACACATTCTCCAGGAAGTGTTCCATTGTGGTCGGAGCTCCAGTCAATGTAATCACTCAACCCAATGGCTTTCAATGCACTGAACGGAACCAACGATATCATGGTATACTGGTGTCTACTCCTGAGATCTGAAAGGGTTTGACAGGTCTGAGTTATATGGCAAACAAAATGAACCCAACCAATGAGAAGGCAACATGAAGCAATTAACATATTGCTTGAACCAATCCAATCCTTTCAGATCTACAGGAGTGCCTAGGGGGATAGGGATCCATGTGAACTGCTTGGTCTCTTCAATGTCGTCATATTTGTCCCGTCTCATTGTAGGGTTAAGAATAGTGTGCGTGAAGGTGGTGGAGATTGCCATGACAACGTGGTGCTGTTTTAATCTGTGATTGTGTGAGAACGAGGAAGAGCACACGCTGATAATCCTCTTGTTAATAAATCCTTGGCCTGATGTCTTTATCGTTATGTGGGCGACATGTGACTGCTAGCAAACGTTACAGGAGGGTGGGCAGCAGTTTTGCATATGCATCCTGATCAGGCCTATAAATCTGCCAATGGCCATAATTAACATTTTATGTTTTCAAGATTGTGATTTCACTTACCGTTTTTAATTTTGACTGATTGTGAGAATCTGTCCCCAGCAGAATCTGTCTCCAACATTGCAAACATCTTGTATCCCTCGCAATAAATATCAAGCCTTGACAGAATCTGTCGTCACCTTCTAAGGCATTGTGTCTTGATGTGGAAGGCCATCTCAAGTACAGTACATAATGATTACATGCACTGACTGTACAACAACAGTTTTTCTTTCCTCTGACCATGACCTTGTTGTCATCCAAAGCCAGTACAACTCTATCATTAATAGAGGTATTGCACTCTGGAATTTTTCAGCTTTGGCTGTTATGTCATTCTCCTGTATGTTTACTCAGATTCACATGTTTGAGTCACACAGAGGCTCGTACTGGATGACGCTCACTGTGTGTGTGTGTGTGTTTAGATGGAGAGCTGTACACTGGGACGGTAGCGGACTACATGGGAAACCGACCGGTCATCTCCCGCCACCTCAGCGAGGGCGGCCATGTTGATCTGAAGCTGGACGACACTTTGGGCTGGCTGGAGGGTACGTGTCTGCAACAAACTACTCATGATGTATTACACACACACCCCCAAGGCTCTTACATATATTGGATATTTAGCAATACGTGACAGAGGGAGAAATACCTACAAGTAACTTTTTCCACATAAATCACAACTAAAAGGAAATGTACATTTTGACTTCTGTATTCAAACTGGTATTTTAAAGCACTCGATTTTTTTTTAAGGAAATCGTTGAATGATAAGTAATTTGGTGTTGGTTAAGCCTCCTAAACAATACGTCTGGAATACTTTCCAATGATTCCTTCGTTAATTAATTTGCCTAACCAGCTGTCAGAAACGCACTTATCTCTCAATTAGTCTAGCCAATTGTTCAATCTTTTTCTCCAGATCCCACTTTCATCAGCTCCAACTTTGTCCCCAGCGAAGAGAAGATCTATTTCTTCTTCAGCGAGGTGGGCCGGGAGTACGACTTCATTGACAAGTTCACTGTATCTCGCATCGCCCAAGTCTGCACGGTAAGACTCTAAGAGATGCATTATTGTGTGTTTGTAAATCATTGATTGTGTGGTTGTATGCCTGCTTGTGTGCGGAATGCGTGTTAATGGTAATCCATTCAACCATTTCCTGTCTGTCCCAGAGTGACGTTGGAGGCCAGCGTACCCTGCAGCGACGCTGGACCACCTTCGCCAAAGCCCAGCTCCTGTGTCAGTCTGACAACGAGCTGCCCTACAACGTCATCCAGGACATCGTCACCCTCCCGCCACCTGAGGGCGCCCCAGTGGACGACACCCTCTTCTTCGGCATCTTCAGCTCTCAGTGGTCAGTAGTTTACACATTCTATACGCTGTGAATGGGATGAAGTCATCTGTTGACAGTCTCCCGTAGGAATGGCAACTGTTTCTTGTTAGCAGGTCTTAATGATATGTACAGGTCTCAGTCACCAGATCTCAACCCAATTGAACACTCATGGGAACCAGTAGCGGTGCGTGGGTAAAATCACAAAGCCAGATTACAACCTATGTGTTGTGATAATTGTGTTTCCTCTATAACCTGTTAGTTCATATACCTTAAGTAAATTCAACCACCTTAAGTAAATTCAACCACATCTTCGTTTCATCACAAAACCGGAGAGCAACCTCTGTCTGGTGAAGTCCACACAGCATATTGTATATAACAAACAGTTACATGACCTACAGCATGGTCGAGTAAGTTAATGTTTCCAACATTTTCAGACTACTAAACATCTATTGATTTAGAACCGTGGAGAGTTACCGCAAGTCACAAAGAAAACAGGAGCTGCCTCCACTATTCCAGCACCATTTCAACTTCAACATTTTAACTTCATCAAATCACCTCTCAGTCTAATACAGTGACAACTAAAAGATACCAAAAACAATTCAGTCCAATCAACAAAAGCTAAATAGGATGTGGCTGTCCATGGTTCAGATGTCTTTCTCTGTGTGTGGGTATTGAACTTCCATCTTCTCAGGCCAGGGGTACAATGTATTAATTAATGGTTGGATCAGAATCACCATTATAATCATTGGCCAGTACGGAGAATTAAGTAAACCCACAAGTCCAAATCCATGGCGATTTAGGATAGGGACAATTTTAGCTAGCTAGATAACCACTGGAGAACAACAACACAATGAGATGCAACAATTCAAGTTGTTTTTGTCAATGAGGTATGCTCTCAATGCGATTTGATAGGAGTGACGCCAAATCCAAACTGGACCCCCCCCCCACTTTATTTTTGTTATTTTTTTATATATTCAGCCTTAAGGAAATTATGAAACGTAGAGAGATGAAATACATTTGTTTTTTTTCTTAATACTTTTTGGGGGGAAGCGTGGCTTCACTTGGCATTCATGAATGCATGCCACTGATGGGAACATTTTCTGGAGCGGCACCTGGTATAGCGTTTTCCTCCACCGTAAAAAAACCCCACCAAATGATGGAATTTCTTGTGGAAGAATGGTGTTGCATCCCTCCAATAGAGTTCCAATGGAGTTCCACTAGTAGCATCTATGCCAATGTGGATTGAAGCTGTTCTGCCTCGTGGTTGCCCAACGCCCTATTAAGACACTTACGTTGGTGTTTCCTTTATTTTGGCAGTTACCTGTACCTTGCTAGTTCAGTATTAAACTCCAAATTTTATTTGAATCCCTGAAAAACATTTGTCAATTATGTGTGTCGAGGGTTTTGAAACAAGGAGTGCATTTCAGAAGGGTGTTCAAGTTTTTACAAATTTAGGTGCTACCAGATTGTTGCATGGTTGTGACCGCAAGTGTCTTTGATGTTTGTGCACTACAAGGTCGGTGAACTCGGGGCAGTCGGCAGTGTGCGCGTTCCGCCTGGGCGACATCAAAGCGGTTTTCGCAGGCAACTACAAGGTCCTGAATCGGGACACGCTTCGGTGGAGCATGCGGGTTCAGGAGAAGGTCGCCAACCCGGGAGAGGTAAGCGGTGTCCCCGTCTCGAATGACAGAGATCCCCAGATGGTTAGCAGAAATAAATTGGCTTGTTAGCTAATTTTGACTTCTTCTAAGAAGTTGGATAAAAGGAAAATATACATAAGTTAAAAAAACTTCTCTAGACAAAACAATGCTGGGAGAATGCCTTGTTTAACCTTGCCTAGGTAAATGTTAGTTCAGTTTCTGATTTGTCTTGGATTCCTTGACATATTGTGTTGTCTCCCTATGTTGTATTGGATTGAGGATTAAATCAGCCATGCCTTACATCAGTGGTATTCAAATGTAAAACATTTATCAGAGTACAGATTATTGTATGGGAGTGCATTTCAGAAGGGTGTTCAAGTTTTT
The DNA here is from genome assembly GCF_901001165.1 of Salmo trutta. Classification (NCBI taxonomy): domain Eukaryota; kingdom Metazoa; phylum Chordata; class Actinopteri; order Salmoniformes; family Salmonidae; genus Salmo; species Salmo trutta. Next base: position 30,202,815 of record NC_042992.1, on the reverse strand, counting down.
ACAAATTTAGCTGCTACCAGAATCTTAATTTTTTTGAGATACAATTTTATTGAGTAAATTTATTTATTGGTTTCTTTTCATTTTGATGAAGAGATGAAGATGCAATTAATTGAAGGTTATTTGTTGTTGTAAAAATCTAAATTTACAGATTTGAAAGTTGTCATTATATTTGGGATGGGGGGGAAAATTGAGTTCCCAATAATCCTGGTGGAAAAAATGGGGTCCCTGTTGAAAAAGTTTGAAAACCACTGCCTTAGATCATAAGCATGGCCTTGTTTGATGTTCAGTCAGAATAGACTTCCACGTATTGGAATAATACATGTGATATTGGAGTTTTAAGACTTTGGAGTCTTCTTTATTCAAAGTTTTTTCTTTTCTTCAAACTCCTTAACATAATTGTTATGGATGAATCCCACACCAGCCAATTGGCACACAGCTGGATGTTTCTCAATAGCGATGCCTGGCTCAATCCCATTTGTCTCTCCCTCGTCTCAGTGTGGCCTGCACAATGCCTCAGACAACACCCTTCGCTTTGTCAAAGAGAACTTCCTCGCGGACGACAGCGTACACCCTGTGGGGCGGAGCCTGACCATGGTGTCACCTGACCAGCGCTACAGCCATGTGGTCACCCAGAGAGTTCAGGCCGCCAATGGCAAGGACTTCACCGTTCTCTTCCTGCTCACAGGTTCTGGACATGTATTTAACTCGGTGTGGCTGGCAATTGAACTGGAATCGGCCTAAATATGACTATTACTCAGAACATGTATGCATGTGCACACCATTACCGTGTTAGTCATTTCTTTCAAACGCTTGCTTTCAGAATCGGGCTACCTCCACAAAGCAGTGCTGCTGGAGAAGGGTGCACACATCATTGAGGAGATCCAGGTCTTCGAGCAGCCTCAGCCCGTGAAGAACCTCCTGCTTTCCATATCAAAGGTACCGTTCTAGTCATTAGGTATTCTCCATCTCAAGTTGAGTACTCATTCCACTTTACCCTCGCCTCGCTGTCACATCAAATTTTAATTCAGAACCTGCTGGCACTTAACTTTAGTGCTTCAACCGTACATGATGCAAACTGTGAATCCCCCTGTCGCCAAAGCTCTCAGATGTTTCCTTTAGATTAACTGCCCCTGTCATCTCTTCCCTCAACCTTCCCCACAACCAGACATCTGGTCACCTCATGCGTGACGGCCTTGTCAGTTCCTTTTACAGCGAGGCAAGCACTTGCTCGCCCCTGAGGAACAGATCACATTAAAGTATAACACAGTGAACCACGCGACAGTGGAGAGAGTTTCACGCTAGATCTTTGCGTGATGCATATGGTGGGGCAGGCAGGCTGGCCCTGGTGAGGGGTCAGTGTGTGTAGGCGCTGGGTTCATCTGCTCTCTAACCTCACCAGCATGCCCAGAGGTCTCGACCAATCACGTCACATCTGCTGTAGACTGACAGATGGACATGGCCTGTGGAGTCCGTGTCACTTGCTGGCTTCATGCCGTCTGTGAAGTGCGAGGTGGTTGGTTAGCACGGAATAGACACAAAGTCAATTGCACATGCAGAAACTCTGTGAAACATTTGTATTACCACTGCATATAATATTTCTAAGTTTATCCAACAGCCTTCACACATAATGAAATACCAATGACGAATACAAATTGTTGAATTTTTGGGACCGTTGAACTATTAAGTGTACACTGAACACCATAGTGTAGGCTAAAGTAACAGAAGTTAAGGTTTTGCAGGACTATGTGTCCGAGGCAGCATGACAGTAGAGAAGGCCATGGTTTTAGCCCTGATAAGCCCTCTCTCTCGGATCTGCTGCACGAGAGCGAGCGAGTGAAATAAGCTGGCAAGCTGTCTGTATGGGGTGTGTATTTCACAACGCAGCTCTCCAGTGTGACAAATGTATTAAAGGTGTGCACAGTTCATTTTAGTTCTGGTTCAGTATGGCTGGCCGTAGAACTCAAGTTATTTAGGACATCATGTCAAGTAAGGTCACACCATGTCGCAGAGAATCTTTGTTCTCTGACTGAACTAAAATATGGTCATTTAGCGGACACTTTTATCCAAAGCAACTATCAGTTGAAGGGGTTATATTCAGTACGTGACCCATACCCCATACCCACAACCCCAGTGTTGAGAGCGCCTTGGTTTAACCAAGATGGTCAAGATTAGTTTCAATTCATTATTCTCGTAATTACTACCCAATCATCAGTTTGTGCCATTGGTCATTAAGTGTATGCTAATGCTAACATGGTTCTGTCCTTATCGCCCATGTACAGTAACATTAGCGAATTAGCACTAACGCTATCCTTCACCCCCACAGGGTGTGGTGTTTGTGGGCTCATCAGAAGGCGTGGTGAGGGTCCCGGCCTCCAACTGCTCCTACTACTGGAGCTGTGCCGAGTGTGTGCTGTCCCGGGATCCTTTCTGTGGCTGGGACCCCTCCGTCAAAGTCTGTACCCACGCCAACAGCATCCAGGACAACGTGTGAGTGTCACACCCCATCATGTTACATTACAGCCACTCCACCCAGCAGGCACAACACCCATAGAATGGATTTATAGAATGTACCATGGCAAGTATAATATGATACTTGCATAGAGCTGGGTGTTAAAAATTACTTTTGGAACAAGGCCATTGCATTTGATTTTGTGGAATTGATTTATTTCCTTCAGGGCTGTATTCCCTGCACAGATGAGACTATTCCTCAACTAAAAAGCACTTTAAATGGATAATATCCATTGAACATGCTTCTTAGTATAGGAGTAGGCTTAATGTGTCCCTTAAACTGGCCCATAATATTTATGAATAAACAGAATAACAGTTAATGGGTATATATTTAGGGTGTAGGTAGAGTACATACTTTTATTGGGTCCTTATTTATTTTTATATTTTTTTAATTTTACATTATAGAGCCCTTTGCACTCTCCGAGAAGTTTAGTTGGTGCTTAAAACCTGTGAATTCAGAAAAGCAAAAAAGTGTGATGGGTCCGCACTCAAAGATGACGCATAAAGCTTACTTCATTTTTTTATATATATAAAAAATAATAATATTCACTGCATCAGGGATAGTGTACACAGACGTTTCGGCTTTGCAGCCTTCTTCAGTTTGTAGGTACAAATCTTTTTAATTCAAAAAAGATTTGTATGGCCTAACGAGTGGCGCAGCGGTTTAAGGCACTGCATCGCAGTGTTGCGGTGTCACTACAGCCTGGGGTTCGATCCCGGAGGGTGCAAGACTCGACCTTCACCTCCCCCGAGACCGTTGGGGAGTTGCAGCGATGAGACAAGATCGTAATCCCAATCTAAAAAATAATACAATAATTGGTACCTACACAGTGAAGAAGGCTGCAATGCCAAAACGTCTGTGTACGCTACACTATCCCTGATACAGGGAATAATGTATATATTTTTTTTTAAGTACGTTTTATGCATCATTATAGCGTTAACCAGAATGTAAACAGAAACTTTGCATGGACTGACACACAGAATAAATCACACAAACTCACACGTAAACAAATATACCCACACAAACTGAGTGTTTATCTCGTCTTCTACAGAGGCCAGGATGTGGAAGGAGGGAATGTGCAGGAGGCGTGTGCTTCGCCCATGCCCAAATTCAGATTTGGACTGAACAAAGGAAAAGCAGGTGAGAATCACACCATCTTCATACTTATCCTTATCCCGTCAGACTAGTATAGCTAGATAGTATAGTATTCATAGGTTGCACCAACATGGTGGTGCCCTAAAGTGGTGTTAAGCCCAGCCATTCTGGATGGAGGCTAACTACTATTTTGTCTAAATTACACTTTAGTGCCTGAAAATATGATGACATTTGCCAGTGTTATCATGTCGTCAAATGTACTTTAGTCAGATGACAATGTTGTCATTAGCTAGCAAAGTTTGTCAAAAATAGCTAACAATGCTAACATTAGCTAGCTAAAATCCGGTGGCCTCGATCCCCTCGATCTTAGCTAGCTAACTAGTGTTATACTGCATCTAAAGTCAATCTGGTGACAACAAAATGATGACAAAAGATTTTCCTACTAATTATTTGCCTCCTTATGAATGTCATAGTATTTCGAAGCCACCGTAATGCTCTTTTGATGAAATCTTAATCAGCGCTCATTGAGGATGCATTGAGTAGAATGCTCAGTCGGGCATCAATCCAGAACGAACATTCAGAACAATATTGTGACGAAACATGCAGTGTGTGTGTGCTCAAGCCTTTGCTTGTGGGCTAGCCGCTAGCTTAGCCGCCAACTGCCATAACTAGCATCCGGCTCAGTCGAAGCTTGGGCCTCAGTCAGTGACTCCTGATTTCTGTTAGACTCCTTTCCCGTAGGTGAGCTGGTGTCTGTGTCCCTGAATGAGGTGGTGCGACTGCAGTGCCCAGAGGCCTCGAGCCTGGCCCACCGCCACTGGGAGCGACCCAACAGCCGCCTCTCCCCAGACCTCTACCTGCAGCTGGAGGATGGAAGCCTGCACTTCCTGGCCACGCCCGCCACCCTGGGCCACTACCTGTGTCTCTCCACAGAGAACGGCTTCCAGCAGAACCTGGCCATCTACCAGGTAAAGCAGAAGAGCAGCCCCACCCCTCAGGCCGCTGCCCCTGGCATGATGACCACACGCCCCCAGAGCCCAGCCCTCCCCCCAACCACCCAGGCCGGTTCAGGAGGATGGCTCACTCCGCACTTGACTGGGCCCAAGCAGACCAAGCCAGAGCCCACCGCGCCAGCAAGGGAGACTCCGGTCACCACGAGGCGGACCAGCAGGAACTTTACTTTCTGGGTGGCGCAGTCGGGGGAGACTGAGACTGAGGCGGAGTGGCAGGGAGGGGAGAAGCTGCTGCTGGGGCAAACCTACCTGAAGGAGCTGGTGGTGGTGTCTGTACTGCTAGCGTGCTGCGTTAGTGTTCTGCTAACTATGGCGCTGTATAGCGTGAGGCAGCGCTGCCGCAGCAGGACGGCGCCCCAGACCAACACCCCAGGGAGGGACTCGGAGAGGGGCGGCCCTCAGGAGCGGGAGGCCCTTCGGGGCGGTCAGTCGCCATGCAGCAATGGCATGCGGAATGGGCAGATGGCACACAACGGCCAAGCCAACGGGGTTGTGTGCAACGGCACGCCGAGGGGCTCCAATGGGCATCTTCCCAACACCCCTATCTGAGCACAGTCAACCACATCTCACCCTAACTATTGACATACCATATCCACTCTACCTGAGAACAATGTAGCCTTTACATGGTCACTCTTGAGCCATGGGGTTTTACATGAACACGGCTAACTGCAGCACTGTGTGTGGACTGATGTGGTAACTCAACTAAATGGACACCGTTTTCTGGTACGATACCAGCCTTTGTGAATCAAAGGGCAGACCGATTAACATGACTCACTGCTCTTATATAATAAAGTGTATTATATTGTGCTGTAAATACTTTGGAGACGAGGTTCCATTTGACTAGACTGTTTATTTGTGTATTTAATGAAAGAGCCAAGAAAGCCGATTTATCGAATGTACATGAAGGACTGCATCACTACACTGCCACAACAACTGCCACTGCCGCTACACTGCCACAAAAAAAGAAAAGAAATGGCTCCTAAACAGGTTTCCTACCACTAACTATTAACTAACGTGTCCACTCAAATCACAGGCAGTGGATGCATATTGCGAGGAACACAAAAAACAGCCTTTTTTGTTCTAACAGTAATTTTGTAGCATCAGGTCTACATTGCTAAACCACTTCCTTTGTATGCAGCGCCATTGCGAAAGTTAACGGAGCACGTTGTATGGTACAATGTTCTATTGTTATTTATTTTGCTGGTTTATTTTTGTCGTTCTGTTGAATGTGCTGCCAATTTACTTTTCTTTTTTGTCTTTCACCCAAAACGCACATTTTTTTTGGAAATCCTGCGGTCTGTGAAGCCATGAGAACATGATGTTGATTTGACACTGTAGGGCTTATCTCTGCCAGAACAAACAAGATTATGCTGGTGTTTAGAGACCTTTTTTAGTTTTTATAATTTATGTTGTCAGCATATTAACTGGACAGAAATCCTCAAATCACTTCGAAAACTGTGATATTGCCAAAATTGCATTTTGAATGAAAACACGTTTTTTTTTTGCTAGACAGCTATTCAGAAACTGAAAGCAGATTATGAGAGAGTTGGTTCATTTTAAGCTGCTTTATATGACGATGAGAAAGACTAATAGTTATTAAACAAATACATGGTACTCCTTGTCTTCGGTACAGATCACAAACCACTTTTCTTTTTAAAATAAGTTTTGTCTTTATTTTTATACAATCGTATCTTACTGTTTCAATGTTGCAAATAAACTGTTCAATTTGTGCAAAAATAATATCTGTAATTTGTGTTGAATTAAGGCCTACTGCAGAAAATCCCAATTTACAGCATTTTAAAGCTTCACAGTAATATGTTATTAATGTAAGCTTAGTTGAGTAGGATTTAACAGAGAAAATGGCTCCAGGCTAATCTCCATATAAATTGGCCATTGTGCTGTGTTGTGAAACAGTTTTTCACAAAGATGTGATTCTCTGTCCCATAAATCTTCATAGTCAAAAGACCAACAATTGGGCAAAAGATCAGAATCTGGCTGCCTGTGTAAACGCAGCCATAGTACCATATGCCACACAGAAGGGCTTGTTTGAGAAATACATGTTGATGGCTTGCTACAATGGACTGGACTCGACATGATCAGATTGATTTTCATCAGTGTCTTGATGTAATATACTGAACTTCAAGTCAAATTATTATTAGTCACGTGCCGATTACAACAGGTGTAGAACTTAGAGTGAAATGCTTACTTACGAGCCCCTAACCAACAATGCAGTTTAAAAAAAATATGGATAAGAGATAAAAGTAACAAGTAATTAAAGAGCGGCAGTGAAATAACAATAGCGAGACTATATATGGGGGGTACCGATACAGAGTCAATGTGCGGGGCCACTGGTTATTTGAGGTAGTATGTACATGTAGGTAGAGTTATTAAAGAGGGGGGTCACTGCAAATAGTCTCGGTAGTCATTTGACTTGATGTTCAGGAGTCTTATGGCTTGGGGGTAGAAGCTATTTAGAAGCCTCTTGGACCTAGACTTGATGCTCCGGTACCGCTTGCAGTGCGGTAGCAGAGAGAACAGTCTATGACTAGGGTGGCTGGAGTCTTTGACAATGTTTAGGGCCTTCCTCTGACACCGCCTGGTATAGAGGTCCTGGATGGTAGGAAGCTTGCCCCAGTGATGTACTGGGCCGTACACACTACCCTCTGTAGTGCCTTGCGGTCGGAGGCCGAACATTTACCATACCAGGCAATGATGCAACCAGTGAGGATGCTCTCGATGGTGCAGCTGTAGAACCTTTTGAGGATCTGAGGATCCATGCCAAATCTTTTCAGTCTCCTGAGGGGGAATAGTTTTTGTCGTGCCCTCTTGACGACTGTCTTGGTGTGCTTGGACCATGTTAGTTTGTTGGTGATGTGGACGTCAAGGAACTTGACGCTCTCAACCTGCTCCACTACAGCCCCGTCGATGAGAATGGGGGCGTGCTCGGTCCTCCTTTTCCTGTAGTCCACAATCATCTCCTTTGTCTTGAACATGTTGAGGGAGAGGTTGTTGTCCTGGCACCACACGCCCAGGTCTCTGACCTCCCTATAGGTTGTCTTGTCGGTGATCAGACCTTCCACTGTTGTCATCGGCAAATTTAATGATGGTATTGGAGTTGTGCCTGGCTCTGCAGTCATGAGTGAACGGAGTACAGGAGAACAGGAACTTACTCCATATCCTGTAGATAGGTCATTTCTGACATTTTTGAATGTCACTTTAAAAATTCTCCCATTTGTCCACTGGGTGGCAACCACTTCACAGAAACAGCCACACAACTGATACAAGGTTAGCCAAAGATTTTTTTGTAACTAACCCAAGATAGACCAGAGCATGTCGTGTCCAATGGGAGTAAATTAATCATAGTGGGCAGAAGAAGCGAGGAGGTAGGCGGGGCCAAATGCTATGTGCATTCTAGCATTTATTTGCATATTTCTGTTAGGGAACTCCTACTCTGAAGTGCGCGTGTGCAATAACTCAATGTGCCCTTGCACCCCTAAACAATGCAGTTTTGTAAAACTTTGGCAAAGGGTAAAGTCTACAAAACGCAGTCCACTCTGTTTGTTACAGATTCTAGTTTTGCAAACAGAAAACTGTATGGCGATCAAATGTTTCATCGATGAGAAAATGAATCAGAATGTTGGCCAAAGTCCATCTCGCTCCGTCTTCTCCCACTGCTGGCCGGTGGGCTTCCTCTCATCACCATATTTGGTAGTGAGTAGAAACGCCAACCGGATGCTCCGGCAATGATTTTGCCCAATTTGTCACAAATGCGCTGACGAGGGAAAAAGTTTGATGTCAGGCTTGATTGAACAATATGCAGTAAATGTGCAGGATTGGTTGCAGTTGCGAGCCCTATTTTTGTAGCGCGTGATTGGTCGGTTTTAGTGGAAACGCAAACCGGATGCTTCACATTTATACATTATCTGTCTCATTGTTCTTTCTGTGGTTTAGCATTAGTCTTGGAATCTTGCCAATTATCACCAAGTTATTCAAACTAGATTTACAGTAGTAGGTAATATCCGGTAATCTGCAGCACTGACGTGATGCTTTAAACATTGTAATAATAATACTTAAAAAGAAGAGTACAGACACCAACAATTGATCGACTAAACTCACTCACTCTCACTAACAGACACACACACACACACACACACAGAAGACATCCTTAACTGGATTTGGCTGTATTTTCTCAGGGACATGAGGCCGAGGTGTGCCATCAATCTATTTCCCACATCTTAAATACCTGAAAATGGATTCTGTAGATTTACAGAGGAGACACAATTCACTGTGACCAAGTATTTTCAAATGTTAATGATAATTTCTGTTTATCTGCAGCAAAGCATCAGCCCACCCAAGGCCACTACGCAAGATTACTTAAGTCTAACCTGCTTTGAGGCTGTAACAAGCATATCCGCTGCTAGGCTCAAGTTTGCGGAGGGTGTCATCCGGATTGTGAATGGAAAAATTGATGAGGTGTTGACAGAATAAATCTAAGGGTAACCATTAAGTCTGGATTTTGTGAGGGCAAACCAAGTCCAAAAGAGTTTGAAGTACTGACCTGAAGGAGTATTCAGATTGTTAGCAACTTGACAGGGACTGTCCTTCAGAAAATGCTTGACATATTTCTGGAGAAATACATAGAGGATGGGCGCCATGGAGAAGAGTGTGAAAACCTTAAATATTACAAGGCAAGGGTACAACATGGACAATTTCAGTTTCCTTTGCAGAATGTGCAGTAAATCTATCTTGTTTCCTTGTGATCATTACAGTAATACCCTACATGTCCAACAGTATATGGACACCCATTCAAATTAGTTTATTTGGCTATTTCAGCCACACCCGCTGCTGACCTGTGTATAAAATCAAGCTAACAGCCATGCAATCTCCAAAGACAAACATTGGTAGTCAAATAGCCTGTACTGAGGAGCTCAGTGACTTTCAACGTGGCAACATCATAGGATGCCACCTTTCCAACAGGTCAGTTTGTGACATTTCTGCCCTGCTAGAGCTGCCCCGGTCACCTGTAAGTGCTGTTATTGTGAAGTGGAAACACCTAGGAGCAACAATGGCTCAGCCACGAAGTGCACAAGCCTAAGATCACCATGCGCAATGCAGAGCGTTGGCTGGAGTTGTGTAAAGTTCACCGCCATTGGACTCTGGAGCAGTGGAAACGCGTTCTCTGGGTGTGATGAATCACGCTTCGCCATCTGGCAGACTAACGGACGAATCTGGGTTTGGCAGATGTTAGGATAACGCTACCTGCCCCAATGCATAATGCCAACTGTTAAGTTTGGTGGAGGAGTAATAATGGGCCCCTTAGTTCCTGTGAAGGGAAATGTTAATGCTACAGCATACAATGACATTCTAGACGATTCTGTGCCTCCAACTTTGTGGCAACAGTTTGGGGAAAGCCCTTTCCTGTTTCAGCATGACAATGCCCCCGTGCACAAATCGAGGTCCATACAGAAATGGTTTCTTGAGATTGGTGTAGAAGAACTTGACTGGCTTGCGCAGAGCACTGACCTCAACCCCATCGAACACCTTTGTAATAAATTGGAATGATGCTCTTGTGGCTGAATGGTAAGTCTCCACAGCAATGTTCCAACATCTAGTGGGGGAAAAAAATCTTCCCAGAAGATTGGAGGCTGTTATAGCAACAAAGGGGGGACCAACTCCCTATTAATGCACAGGGTTTTGGAATGAGATATTCGACGAGCAGGTGTCCACATACTTTTGGCCATGTAGTGTACATCAAAGAACATTGAGTGAAAACATAGAATCCATTTGTATGTGAAAAACTAGTTATTTTAAAAATATACAATTGTTATGTCACCATTTTATTGTGATGGTTAAACATGAGGTTCAAGTCAGTAAGTTGGATATATTCAATATCAATCTGTCAAACTAGCCTACTACAATTAGCAGAGTATGAAATGAACAAGTCACAAACTGGGCAAATTGTGTGGGGACAGCTTCCAGTGCTGAATGGTCAATAACATTAAAACCGCATTCAATTGAATTGAAATAACATTAAATAGAAGGATCACAATGGAAATAAGACTTCAGGCTTTATTGTGTTTTATTAATTCTAATTTAATGTATTTATTGTACACATGCCAGCACCTCTGCGTCTACACTGAATTGGAATTTATTTGGGGGAAAGTTCAAATTACACCTTTTTGGATTCATCATATGGCTATATCCTTGCCAGACTTTAGTAACAAACTTGACATACAGCCACACACTTGACTAATTTAAATCAATGGAAAAATGTAAAGTGTTTCTGTCATTCCATGAATGAGTTAAATGGGTTATCCTATGAGTTTGACTGCTGCTGTAGTTATATTGTATAGACTTGACCTCTAGCAGTTGTTGTTTCTGTTGGACACTAGGATACTGATTTGACTAAAGAAATGACGAAAGGAGCTTCAGCTATTTAGTTCTGCAATCCCTCCTGTGAACAGGGACATATTCGGAGGTGCTAAAACATCAAGCTGTCATAATAACCACAATAACCTTTTAATAGGATAACATTGTATATCATTTTAATCCACTCACATCCATGACTATTCACATGTACTTCTCCATTTTGCTTGTTTGAAGATGAACAATTGCACTTATTGATCATAACATCTCCAGAAGTTAGTTTTTGCACATTCAAAACAATTCTGGGAATAATTGTACATATATATCTGGCAGACCTGGATCATTTGGTTGTGTATTCTTCATCACAATTTACATTTTAAGATATCATTGTGGATACTACAATTATATTTCATATAGGTATGGTCAGGCGAAATGTATCCAATAAGTTGTTTAGTGGCTATATTGGAAAAAGGCTTTTGTGGGGTTAATGTATGTAAGTCTTTTTAAAAACCTGTTCTAGCTGTGTGTGCAATTTGGTCCTTCTATCACTAAAGTTACAATTCAAAAACGTAGTTGCCCCCACAACATGGAATTCTATGTCTACGTTTCCAACATTCTAATGTCAATGGCACAATTTGGGAGATTTTTCAACAATAGTTGTAGCTCGTGCATTCAAAGTTTGTTATGTTATATATATATCATTCGAAAGGCAATTTCATGACCTTTCAGAAGTACTTGTCAAACACAGTTTAACATGTATCAGGTATTGTGATATGTACCCTAGAGGTCAAAGTTCTGTTGAACTGAACATTCCTGAAAATGTGTCTGATGGATAGCTGTGAATCTAAGCATTCCATTTATGATTGAATTATATAACTTGTTTTATACTGACAATGTTTGTCATAGGGTAAAAGTCCTATCGGAAAAATGAATGGGATGGCGGGTGAAAGAAAAAGAGAGAACAGAAAACTCCCAAATTTGGGGGGGCTGACTCATGGGCTCGGGGTCATTAATAGTAGTCTTAGTCAGTTTTTGACTTGGGCGTCTGCAGGTGATTTCGTTTGGCTGTCATTCCTCATTCACCCGACAGTGGCACAGATTCATCACTCCACCCGTACGATAGATGGCGGTAGAGATCCAGTAAACTAATTACAACCCCTAAAGAAGTAGTAGGGGTCAAAGTGGAACGATTTATGCATGTGACATTGAAAACGAGAAGGGGTAAATGCAATTTTCTGATTGATAATTTGGAAATGTATGTTATATGCATTGGCTTGCTATCTATTTTAGTTGCGTTTTCTGGATTGTGGAGGCTATTGACTTTCAAGCTTCCTTGAATCCTCGTCATGCGTCTCTCTTTTCAAGCTAACTAACGTTAGCTAACTGTCAACAAAATGTCACAACAATTAGCGACATTGCTAGCGCTAGTTTTTTCGGGTTAGCTACTAAAATGAAGCTAACTAGCTACATATACGCTTGCCAACGTACTACTAACCAGAAAATAGCAGGTGTGTTTTGCTATAGCCAGAAGAACGATTACCATTCTAGCTAGCATAGCCAATGTTATCCAGCATCTAACTGACCAGTGATGATAATGATGGCTCTGTCAATGTCAGTGTTGCATTTGTGTCAATAAAACATAATGAAAATGCACAGTTATTCACACAGTGTATACTTAAAAATAATGTGTCTATTTTATAATCAACTTTACATCACAGGAGAATTTGCTGATCAGCACATTTCATCTTATGTATCCAGCAAGCTATCTATACTGTCAGTATCATAGAGATCCTAATTATACGGTCACTACACTGTATGGGCATCCATAATTACGCTGTTGAGTAGTAAATGTTGAAAGATAATGACTTCTCTTTGTCTCCCTTTGATTTTTAGAAACCACACACACCAATTAAGTAAAATTCTTTTTTTAATTTTTTTTTCTCCAGGAAAATGCGATTAACAGCCATACTGTCGATGGCCGCTAAGGCTGCCTTCCCTAAAGACTACCGCTACGGCACCAGTCGGCCATGGACCATAGCTGCCAAGAGACTGAACCCACCGGGCAAGAAGAGACGAAAGGTGTTCATTGAGCCCATAGCTTATGAGGACTGGTCTGTTTTCAAAGGGGACACAGTAAGTGGTCATGCCAAAAGGACAATGAAGATTTTTAGATATGGAATATTTAAGCAATAAGGCACGAGGGGGTGTGGTATATGGCCAATATACCACGGCTATGGGCTGTTCTTATGCCCGATGCAGCAGAGTGCCTGGATACAGCTCTTAGCCGTGGTATATTGGCCATATACCACAAACTTTATAATTTCTAATAATAAATATTATACACTGAAAATGTTATGCTTCCCTCTAAACACTGGTATTGCAGTTTTGCCTAATTCCTTTGCAGAGATACCAGTTATTAGACACAAAAAAACTGTTAGGCAAACCATTGAGTTGATCAATTCCTTGCTATAAAAGCAACGCATGGAAGGTGACGATAATGAGATGTAGGACTGAAAAGGGAGTGTCACTGTTAAGGTTTATTCAGCCATTAGCCTAATGTTTTGATGCTTTGATATTCTAAACTGGTGTTCCACCTTGACCAGGTTGAGATTCTCTCTGGGAAAGACAAAGGAAAGCAGGGCAAAGTGGCCCAGGTCTTCAGACACAGAAACTGGGTCATCCTGGACGGGCTGAACACGGTAAGAATCCTAGTCATCGTTGTAAGAGGGGATATGTTTGCAACATAACAGAGAAGACATTCATGCACTACATTCAGTATAAACACCCAACAATTGTATCCTATTTTGTATACATACTGTATAACCCACTTGATATAGTGCCAGCTATGGTGGTTGTTGCGTAGTCACCTATTTATTTTATTTTTGCATTTTAGAAAACTGTCCCTACTACCAATGAGGAGCTTCATAAATGCTTGATGGGCTTCCTTCTAAATGTTTTATCATACCAGTTTCTAGTGCGCTGTCTTTGAATCTGGGTAGCCTTCTCAATGGCTTCACAGGCCAAGCTACAGTTGCAAAGACCAAGCTACAGTTGCAAAAGCCAGGGCCCGGTTTCATCGCTGGAACCATAGGATCATTTTTTAAGAGCAACTCACGAACTAGACTTAATGCCATCCAGCAATTTATTTTGCTACCATCATTAGTGAATTTAGTGAGAATCCATTGTCATGTTTTGGACTATGATGATAAACAAGTATGGTATGTTTCTGTTAACAAATACTGTATTTTTGATGTTGAACCCCACTTTATATTATTTAAAAAGAATATGGCCCTTTTTAGGCTGCGTTACAAACGATGGACATTGATTTCAACAGCAATTGAAGTTCTGTTATCTCTGCAATGTTTGAATAGATTAAATGAACACAGTATTTCTCAATTGTAGCATTTCAGGTACATTGGGAAAAGTGCAGATTACCGGGGGACCTATATTGCCAGCGAGGCCCCCCTTCTAATCCGAGACATCTCACTTGTTGACCCTACTGACAGGTGAGTCCCAGTGCATTATGGGGAGGTCCAGATTCTAACATTTGTCTAAGCCCATGATCACCAAACCTGTTTCTAGATAGTTGCTGGGTGTGCAGGCTTTGGTAACAGCCCAATACTGAAACAACTCATTCAGTTAACCAGGGCTTCAGTGGAAAAGTATCATGGTATTCAAACCTTTACCACAGGGTGGTGCAGAAAACACCCATGCAAAAAAGAAGTGGAACAATAGCCTGCTCACCCAGTAGCTATCTAGAACCAGGGTTTGTGTCCATGCTCAGAGTTTAGTTTTGGATTTAGTTTAGATTTTCAGTAGATTTTATGTGCAGGGCTTGGATTTAATGGTGCAATAAGTAGGATTTTTGTGCACAGATGAACCCACATTTCTATTGTATTTAAATAGTTTATGATTAGTGAATGCTTTGACTTGAACACTGACTGATCTTGACCACTTCAGTCCTGAGTTTAATACCAAACCCGACTCCTGTCTGTTGCTCCAACAGGAAACCGACCGAGGTGGAGTGGAGGTTCACAGAGGAGGGGGAGAAGGTGCGCGTCTCCCTCAGGACGGGCCGCATTGTCCCCAAACCAGTGTTCCAGCGCAGAGACGGCATCGTACCGCAGCAGTGGAAGGGTGAGTCTGCATTTGGGGAGGGAGGAACAGAGGCTAGAGGACGGGCAAAGAAATCTAGATGGATTGAGGTCGAGAGGGAGCTTTTGTGAATGAGAGTCAAGCTTGTCAAAAATTTGGGTGAAGATGAGTGAGTGGAAAAGCAGGACACAAGCTGGTCTGGGTGATGTATAAGGAACGCTTTTATTTGTTTAAAGCGGTAATCAGCATTTGAAACAATAACAAAGCTTAGTCCCCGCCACTGTTTTGGTAAAAGCTGAGGGATGGGACTGTAGAAATGTAACCACTCAAATTTATTCACAGAGTTATGGATGCAAACTGTCCATGATATCAACATTCCAGTTTAAAAAAAATGTTTTTATGTAAATGTTTGTTCACATTTACTTTGTTTACAAACATTGGAGTAAAACAAGCCCACCTTTTGGGTTCTGATAGGGTATGACAGTTGAACTAAGCTCATGAGGCATTAATAAGTTCTATTTTCAAGAATCAATGGGACTTATCATTAATTTATGAGTTGAAAAAATTTGGGAGCAACTTCAGATTGCCCCTTTAAAGGACCAATGCAGCTATTTTTATCTCCGTGTCAGATCATTTATGAGTAACAATTAAGTAACTTACTGTAATGATTTTCAATTAAAATTCTGAGCAAAGAGCAATTTCTCAAGAAAGAATTTTGCTAGGAATGTTTGGGAGTGATCTGAGTGGGAAGGGGAAAACTGAAAACTAGCCGTTGTTGGCAGAGAGGTCTTTCTTATTGGTCTATTAACTAATTTACCAAAACTCCGTCCCGGCAAAACAGGTTGAAATTGCAGGCGGTCTTTTCAAACCACTCTAGAGTGGAAATATATATAACACACAGGATAAATCACATTTTGGCCGGCGCTGGGCCTTTAACATATACCCCCTTGTGAAATCAACAGGCTGGCCATAACTCCACCCATGAAAAACCTACTAATTAGAATGTCCTGTATAGATTGTATTTTCAACCAGCAACTATCAGAAAAGAACACTGATAAAAAACAAATATATATATATATATATATATACAGTGTTATTTTCATCGGCTGTTATTACACAATAAAACACAGGAAAACTTAATTTCGACTCCACTGGGCCTTCAATTCTCCGCAAATTTTATCAATTACCGCATAAAACAGTAAAATCATCGCAATATCACAAAAAAGTGACCAATCACACACTACGAAAACAGGGCTCGCCGTTTAAACCAATCGCTCACATTTACTGCATAATATGGTTCAATCAAGCCAACAAACGTTTTCCTTCGTCAGCGCATTTTCGTAACAGTCAATAACAAAACAATTACTAGGGTGATGTGTACCATATTATAGGCTGGAAGTTAGGTGAGTTGGGTCAGCTACATGCTCTGTACTTAGTGTAAGTATACCCTTTCTTCTGAATTGACCCCCCCCCCCTAATTTTGGAATCCCCTTATTGGTTGGTGTCTGCCATCCCAGACGGCCCCAAGGACACCAGTCCGGAGGACACCCTGGAGAAGACTTACACGCCCTCCCTCAAGACTCTGGAGGAGGAGGTGATGGACAAACTGGGCATCGAGGAACCCAGGAGGAACCGGAAGACCTACTGGTACTGAGAGGGAAGACCCTCTGGTGTCGGTGCCACACAGCCACGGGTTAGGTTGGGGCGTTGCATCCACAGTATCCCTACTGAATGCTCTTTATGGACCTACAGTAGGCCTATATCTGTGTATTAAAGAAATGTTCCACATCGCTCAGTCCAGATGGATATCAGTGGAAATGGGTTGAGTGAGTACAGTAACGTGATGGGAACCTTCATGTGCACATAGAAATGTAACTGTATTACAGGTCCTCTGTCAGGCATAAATTCAGCAGAAGTCATTATTTATGATGCTTTCAGAGTTTGTCTCAAATGTTTTGGTTTGTTTTTATCATAAATAAATGTCTAAGGAATCTACAATCCTGTTCTTGATTTGACTTTGAGTTTTCCTAGATAGTGGGAGATAAAAATGAACAACAGAAGTAATCCTAATGTTTCTGTACTACAAATTGAGCAGGTACATGCTGTAAATACTACATCTGCATTTGTTATAGAATTGGCTACTTTAGTTATCCATTCAGATGTTGAACAAGTGGTCTTGTCAAAGCATCCCTAAGTGAACTTATGTCTGAGACTTGGATGAATATGTGTAAAGCTGACGTCTCGTGTCACCAAAACTGCACAATCAGCAACAAGTTCAAGCTTTTTAAACAGGTTTTTACTTTGCAGGACAGAACTTGGCTTTTGAGGGACATTTTGACAAATAGAGAGCTCAGAATTTGACAGACGAGCTGAAATCAGAGTTAAGGAGAAAGACGTCTAGGCTCTAAAGTTCGAGCTGCAGTAAACGCAGTGCCAGGAAAAAGAATTAGCTGCCAGCCTCTCTTGTAAAAGGGTTTGGGAAGATGAAGTAGAAAATACCGTAAGTCATTACTCATCTTGGGAAAGCTCACCGCCACTTTGGCCATTTATATGTTAAAATTAGTTATATTATACTACTTGGGCCAGGGTGTAATAATGCCATTTTAAGCTTTAAGACAAATGTCTGGGTCTCTTTTCAATCCATCTGAAGGAAAGAGGCGAAGGACCAAGTAATGGACATAGTCCAGAAGGAAATCCCTAGCAAGGGAGTGGCGAGGAGCGGGACGTATTCTCAATAGGACCACACTCACCTCATTTGATTATGGTGCGTCGTTTTATATGCCCAGTCACCTCATTTGACTCTGTTGAAAGCTGGATATGTGACATTCAAACTTTTACCAGAGGGTGGTGTACAAAGTACTCATACAGGTTTTATATGATGGTCAAGAAGGGAAAAGCCCACCCCCAAAAAACAACAATACTGATGTACTGAACACTCCATGATTTAGAATTGATTCATCTTTACATTTTATTTTACCGAAGTGTAATAATATTCTGTCGGTCAATAGTGGAAAACCTACAGCTGTCCTTAGTCAACTGAAAAGCAATCATCGTAAATCAGTTTTTTTTGTCACTGTGACATCCTGCTTGTTCATTTGCATCATTTTTAAATAGCAGCTGCAAAGGTGTAATGTAATATGGATGCATCCATTTCTTCAATTTATACTGTCCATCCAGTTGATGCTTAGATTAGCTGATGCTCCCTGGTGATAAAATGACGCCGACAGATAGCAACTTTGCAGTATTTTTTTTTATTTTTATGTGTTATAGCTTACATTATTAGCCCATCATTTTGGGGGGATTATTACATACAACTGGAACTAACTTTTGGGTATCAGAGCGGCGGTAACTCACCAGCATTACGACCGGGAATACGACTTTCCTGAATTTGATCATTTGTTCGTACCCCCCAGGGCAATAGAACTGATTCCAGAGGCTGCTCCAAAACACCGCCGGTGGAGGAGAGGGATTCGGAGTCCGACTCAGGAGGCGCGCACACCACCCACCGCTTCTGAGTATATTACTCGCAAATGTTCAGTCTCTGGATAATAAAGTTGACGAGCTCAGTGTAAGGATCTCCTTCCAGAGAAACATCAGGGATTGTAACATAGCCATGTTTCCGTGAAACAGAGTCTCTCGGGATATACTCTCTGAGTCCGTACAGCCAGTTGGGTTCTCAGTTCATCGTGCAGACAGGAATAAAGATCTCTCTGGGAAGAAGACGGGCAGGTTGTATGTTTCATGATTAACTACTCATGGTGTGATTGTGATAGCATACAGAAACTCAAGTCCTTTTGTTCACCCGACCTGGAATACCTCACAATCAAATGCCAACCGTATTACCTCCCAAGAGAATTCTCTTCAGTTATAGTCACAGCTGTGTATATTCCCCCTCAAGCCGATACCACGACGGCCCTCAAGGAACTACACTGGACTTTATGCAAACTGGAAACCACGTATCCCGTGGCCGCATTTATTGTAGCCGGGGATTTTAACAAAGCTAATCTGAGGAAAACGTTACCGAAGTTCTTCCTCACAAACTTTTACAGATGCACAATTGAGAGCATCCTGTCGGGCTGTATCACCGCCTGGTACGGCATCTTCACTGCCCTCAACTGCAGGGCTCTCCAGAAGGTGGTGGTGTCTGCCCAACGCATCACCGGGGGTAAACTACCTGCCCTCCAGGACACCTACAGCACCCAATGTCACAGGAAGGCCTAAAATATCAAGGATAACAACCACCCGAGCCACTGCCTGTTCATCCCGCTATCATCCAGAAGTCGAGGTCAGTACAGGTGCATCAAAGCTGGGACCGAAAGACTGAAAAATAGTCTCTATCTTAAGGCCATCAGACTGTTAAATAGGCATCAATAGCATGTTAGAGGCTCCTGCTCTATATACGTAGACTTGAAATCACTGGCCACTTTAATAATGGAACACTAGTCACTTTAATAATGTTTACATATTTTGCATTACTCATCTGATGTACAGTGGGGGGAAAAAGTATTTGATCCCCTGCTGATTTTGTACATTTGTCCACTGATAAAGAAAGGATCAGTATATAATTTTAATGGTAGGTTTATTTGAACAGTGAGAGACAGAATAACAACAAAATAATCCAGAAAAACGCATGTCAAAAAATGTTATTAATTGATTTGCATTTTAATGAGGAAAATAAGTATTTGACCCCCTCAATCAGAAAGATTTCTGGCTCCCAGGTGTCTTTTATACAGGTAACGAGCTGAGATTAGGAGCACACTCTTAAAGGGAGTGCTCCTAACCACAGCTTGTTACCTGTAAAAAAGACACCTGTCCACAGAAGCAATCAATCAATCAGATTCCAAACTCTCCACCATGGCCAAGACCAAAGAGCTCTCAACGGATGTCAGGGACAAGATTGTAGACTTACACACGGCTGGAATGGGCTACAAGACCATCGCCAAGCAGCTTGGTGAGAAGGTGACAACATTTGGTGCGATTATTCGCAAATGGAAGAAACACAAAAGAACTGTCAATATCCCTCGGCCTGGGGCTCCATGCAAGATCTCACCTCGTGGGGTTGCAATGATCATGAGAACGGTGAGGAACTACACGGGAGGATCTTGTCAATGATCTCAAGGCAGCTGGGACCATAGTCACCAAGAAAACAATTGGTAACACACTACGCCGTGAAGGACTGAAATCCTGCAGCGCCCGCAAGGTCCCCCTGCTCAAGAAAGCACATATACATGCCCGTCTGAAGTTTGCCAATGAACATCTGAATGATTCAGAGGACAACTGGTGAAAGTGTTGTGGTCAGATGAGACCAAAATGGAGCTCTTAGGCATCAACTCAACTCGCCGTGTTTGGAGGACGAGGAATGCTGCCTATGACCCCAAGAACACCATCTCCACCGTCAAACATGGAGGTGGAAACATTATGCTTTGGGGGTGTTTTTCTGCTAAGGGGACAGGACAACTTCACTGCATCAAAGGGACGATGGATGGGGTCATGTACTGTCAAATCTTGGGTAAGAACATCCTTCCCTCAGCCAGGCTCATTGAAAATGGGTCGTGGATGGGTATTCCAGCATGACAATGACCCAAAACACACGGCCAAGGCAACAAAGGAGTGGCTCAAGAAGAAGCACATTAAGGTCCTGGAGTGGCCTAGCCAGTCTCCAGACCTTAATCCCATAGAAAATCGTTGGAGGGAAAATCTGAAGGTTAGAGTTGCCAAACGTCAGCCTCGAAACCTTAACTTGGAGAAGATCTGCAAAGAGGAGTGGGACAAAATCCCTCCTAAGATGTGTGCAAACCTGGTGGCTAACTACAAGAAACATCTGACCTCTGTGATTGCCAACAAGGGTTTTGCCACCAAGTACTAAGTCATGTTTTGCAGAGGGGTCAAATACTTATTTCCCTCATTAAAATGCAAATCATTTTATAACATTTTTGACATGCGTTTTTCTGGATTTTTTGTTTGTTATTCTGTCTCTCACTGTTCAAATAAACCTACCATTAAAATTATAGACTGATCATTTCTTTAAGTGGGCAAACGTACAAAATCAGCAGGGGATCAAATACTTTTTCCCCCCCACTGTATATACTGTATTCTATTATATTCTACTGTATTTTAGTTTATGCCGCTCCGACATTGCTCGTTCAAATATTTACAGTTGAAGTCGGAAGTTTACATACACCTTAGCCAAATACATTTAAACTCCGTTTTTCACAATTCCTGACATTTAATCCTAGTAAAAATGCTCTGTCTTAGGTCAGTTAGGATCACCACTTTATTTTAAGAATGTGACATGTCAGAATAATAGTAGAGAGATTGAT
Source organism: Salmo trutta (assembly GCF_901001165.1). NCBI lineage: Eukaryota > Metazoa > Chordata > Actinopteri > Salmoniformes > Salmonidae > Salmo > Salmo trutta. Next base: position 30,181,417 of record NC_042992.1, on the reverse strand, counting down.
TTATTTCAGCTTTCATTTCTTTCATCACATTCCCAGTGGGTCAGAAGTTTACATACACTCAATTAGTATTTGGTAGCACTGCCTTTAAATTGTTTAATTTGGGTCAAACGTTTCGGGTAGCCTTCCACAAGCTTCCCACAATAAATTGGGTGAATTTTGGCCCATTCCTCCTGACGGAGCTGGTGTAACTGACCTTTTGGGTTCTGATAGGGTATGACAGTTGAACTAAGCTCATGAGGCATTAATAAGTTATATTTTCAAGAATCAATGGGACTTATCATTAATTTATGAGTTTAAAAAATTTGGGAGCAACTTCAGATTGCCCCTTTAAAGGCCCAATGCAGCTATTTTTATCTCCGTATCAAATCATTTATGAGTAACAATTAAGTAACTTACTGTAATGATTTTCAATTAAAATTCTTAGCAAAGAGCAATTTCTCAAGCAAGAATTTTGCTAGCAATGTTTGGGAGTGATCTGAGTGGGAAGGGGAAAACTGAAAACTAGCCGTTGTTGGCAGAGAGGTCTTTCTTAATTGGTCTATTAACTAATTTACCAAAACTCCGTCCCAGCAAAACAGGCTGAAATTGCAGGCGGTCTTTTCAAACCACTCTAGAGTGGAAATATATATAACACACAGGATAAATCACATTTTGGCCGGCACTGGGCCTTTAACATATACCGCCTTGTGAAATCAACAGGCAGGCCATAACTCCACCCATGAAAAACCTACTAATTAGAATGTCCTGTATAGATTGTATTTTCAACCAGCAACTATCAGAAAAGAACACTGATAAAAAACAAATAATATATATATATATATATATATATATATATATATATACTTTTGCAGTGTTATTTTCATCAGCTGTTATTACACAATAAAACACAGGAAAACTTAATTTCGACTCCACTGGGCCTTCAATTCTCCGCAAATTTGATCAATTACCGCATAAAACAGTAAAATCATCGCAATATCACAAAAAAGTGACCGATCACACACTACGAAAACAGGGCTCGCCGTTTAAACCAATCGCTCACATTTACTGCATAATATGGTTCAATCAAGCCAACAAACTTTTTCCTTCGTCAGTGCATTTTCGTAACAGTCAATCACAAAACAATTACTAGGGTGATGTGTACCATATGGTAGACTGGAAGTTAGGTGAGTTGGGTCAGCTACAAGCTGTGTACTTAGTGTAAGTATACCCTTTTGGCCCATTCCTCCTGACAGAGCTGGTGTAACTGAATCAGGTTTGTAGGCCTCCTTGCTCGCACACACTTTTTCAGTTCTGCCCACAAATGTTCAATAGGATTGAGGTCAGGGCTTTGTGATGGCCACTCTAATACCTTGACTTTGTTGTCCTTAAGCCATTTTGCCACAACTTTGGAAGTATGCTTGGTGTCATTGTCCATTTGGAAGACCCATTTGTGACCAAGCTTTAACTTCCTGATCGATGTCTTGAGATGTTGCTTCAATATATCCACATAATTTTCCTACCTAATGATGCCATCTATTTTGTGAAGTGCACCAGTCCCTCCTGCAGCAAAGCACCGCCACAACATGATGCTGCCACCCCTGTGCTTCACGGTTGGGATGGTGTTCTTTGGCTTGCAAGCCTCCCCTTTTTTCCTCCGAACATAATGATGGTCATTATGGCCAAACAGTTATATTTTGTTTCATCAGACCAGAGGACATTTCTCCAAAATGTATGATCTTTGTCCCCATGTGCAGTTGCAAACCGTAGTCTGGCTTTTTTATGGCGGTTTTGGAGCAGTGGCTTCTTCCTTGCTGAGCGGCCTTTCAGGTTATGTCGATATAGGACTCGTTTTACTGTGGATATAGATACTTTTGTACCTGTTTCCTCCAGCATCTTCACAAGGTCCTTTGCTGTTGTTCTGGGATTGATTTGCACTTTTCGCACCAAAGTACGTTAATCTCTAGGAGACAGAACGCGTCTCCTTCCTGAGCGGTATGATGGCTGTGTGTTTATACCTGCGTACTATTGTTTGTACAGATGAACGTGGTACCTTCAGGCGTTTGGAAATTGCTCCCAAGGATGAACCAGACTTGTGGAGTTCTATAGTTTTTTTTTCTGAGGTCTTGGCTGATTTCTTTTGATTTTCCCATGATGTCAAGTAGAGAGGCACTGAGTGTGAAGGTACACCACAGGTACACCTCCAATTGACTCAAATGATGTCAATTCGCCTGTCTGAAGCTTCTAAAGCCATGACATCATTTTCTGGAATTTTCCAAGCTGTTTAAAGGCACAGCCAACTTAGTGTATGTAAACTTTTGACCCACTGGAATTGTGATACAGTGAATTTTAAGTGAAATAATCTGTCTGTAAACAATTGTTGGAAAAATGACTTGTGTCATGCACAAAGTAGATGTCCTAACCGACTTGCCAAAACTATAGTTTGTTAATTAACAAGAAATTTGTGGAGTGGTTGAAAAACAAGTTTTATTGACTCCAATCCTAAGTGTATGTAAAATTCCGACTTCAACTGTATATATTTTTAATTCCATTCCTTTACTTTAGATTTGTGTGTATTGTTGTGAAATGTAGATATTACTTCGATATTGCTGCACTGTTGCAGCTAGAAACACAAGCATTTAGCTAATAATATCTTCTAAACATGTGAGACCAATAAAATTTGATTTGATTAACACACTCATCTAAAGACATCCCATCTCCAGATCTCATCGTCTCTTCCGCTTGCTCAGCTGTTCTCCACTCGCTCAATGGTTTGTATTGTGCTTCCTCGCTTTTTGTCGAGTGGCTTTCTGTGTGCCTTTTTAGCTATTAACTTCTCAGTTTTCTGTTGGCGTGTGTGTCTTTGATTCAGTGCCTAGCTTGTCTTGTCTGTCCACTTTAAATAGCCCATTTTCTCTGTAGGCCTACTCTTTGCACTATGAACAAAGGATACTGTTAGTTCTGCCGCAGACTGCCATAGGGGTGGTCTGTCATGAATCATCGTCTGTTTGACTCTGAGGCTCAACCGTGTGTATGTGTGTGTGTGTATAAAACCCCAATGTATATATTCTTCCAAATACCACCGCTGACATGTTATGTCCACTGGTGTCCATTTCCTCCCAGTTAAAAGTGCTTCACAGGATTCAAACTGCTGGAAAAACTCTCATCACCGCCAGCTGGTGAGACAAGAGAAATGATGTGTCACGTGTTATATAAATACATCATTACCTCATTCATGGTCATCCATATCCTCCCTTGGCCAATGCAATACCATCATCATCTGGGAGTATAACTAGCTAGAGGTTTGGCCAGGGCAGTCAGCTTCTTACTGTAAGTGAGACAAGCACAGTTATTTGCCCAGGCTTTGCATCCAAGGAAAAAGAATGGCGAGTCAGCAAAAACAAATCTGGTTTTGTGGTTTCTTTTAAAGGAAAGGAATGAATGGGAAAAAATGACTTAACAGCTTGTCTCTTTTCCCACTGCCGTGTGAGTACGTTATGGATCGCAGCGTAGGAATATGGAGAGTAGGCCTGTAGCCAAACTCTTGCTCACATTTTTTACGCCTGTGTGTTTTGGGATCTCTGTCTCGCTTTCTGAATTCAATTTAAGAAGCTATATTGGCTTAGAAAGTGCAAGAACTTACATTACCAAAGCAAGCGTATAGGGACATATTGAATGAATGATGACAGAAAAATCTCCCTCTGGAATTCTCAATATTTAATTGGCAGATGAAACAGATTTCTCAACAACCCATCTTTGAGCCTGCACAGTAATGGGAAAAGTGATCTTGAAAAATATGTAAACTTGTATTTTCCTATGTGGTAAAACAGCAGGAAGGATAACAAGCCATTTAAATAATACCACTGAGAGTGACTCAGCCAGGCTAAATTAGAGACTTCTAATAAACACAACTCGGTTCCTTGTAATTTAGGTGATTCACTTGGTGACCCTGCTTGTCCATGGAAAACAAATGCATCCCACCTATAGGCCTGTATTTAATGCAATTTTTCTTACCTAAATTGTTAACCTTCTTATTGTGGGTTATTTGTTTCAAAGAGTTCCGGCATAGTTCTGATGTAATGTTGAACCGCATTTGCAATCATTCCCATGAGTCACTAAATGACCTGTGTCAATGATGGTTACTTGCATGTTTGGTTGACTCCATTTTGCATAGCTTCCCTCACCAAAGGGTAATTGGTTATTGGTAACGAAATGAAACAGAATTGATGCTCATGAAACCGACATCATTGTACTGCTAACAGTATAGCTTCCTCCACTGCCCCCAAACCGGCTCGAACCAGTGATCCTCTGACCGCAAACACATGACCGCCTTCCTTGACAACGTACCAACCAATTGAGCTATAGAAAAGGATCCAATTTGATGGCTCTATTGGAGACATTTCAAGCTTATGGCATGTTCTTAACTCTGTGGCAGATTTGTGGACCTCACTTATGCTAAGAAACTACCCAGAGGAATTCCCCAAACTTTTGCACTCTGAGACGTGGCACAAATAGTCTTGTGCTTCAGGACCACCAATCAACTTCCTCCAATGTGTATTTAGTCATCCACCTGGATGCCTGAATAAGCTAGCTAGGTCATCAAAAAGAAAACCCCTCGGTCTTTATAGCCTTGGCTAACCTCAGTTGAATGACAGCCAGCCCAAATCTCTATGGAATTATGCCCCCTGGACGCCAGCAGGATGGGATGGATGGATGGATGGATGCACTGAGCATCCATCCACCTTTTGGTTCCCCCGGTATACCAAATGTATAAAATATTTGAGACCCATCATGCTACCAGCATGCTTATGGCTAGCTACTGGATGGCTCTGAATGCACCGCTAGCATGCAGTCACGGCTTTGACCTCGTATGTTATGTTAGTGTTCTTCTCTGACTCACTTTAGCTGTTCAGTCAGATAACCTTTATGTGGAGAAGTTTCACTCTATTACATTTCCTTGTCACATGGTGGTATACAGCGGAGCATCAACCTTGCACTACCAAATTCTCTGTCAATGGAGGGCACATATCAAGGGACTATGTTGTCCTACCACCACTGAGGTGCAAGGACAGGGAAGAGCTGTGGCTGGGATGAAGGGTGGGGAAGCCAAGTGTCCACAGATTGCTGAACAGAGTGCTTGAGCCGAGGCAGAGATGGGCAAAGATACATCAAAATGTATATTGTTACAAAATACAACCCCAAACAAATTATCAGAATCCTGGTGCCAAATAAAATAAATATTTTATTTAAAATACAAAAGTCGAGTCACTTGTGGACCAAATTCGCTGAATGATCCTCGCTCTGGAAGTGCATCCCTGTTTCAACTGTCTTTCAAGCTCCTCCACTCATCCACCAACACCTCTAATGGCCTCAAAGGATACTGCCATAAGACTTCTGATACCAATGCATTACATTTGGGGTAATGGGAGCCACAAAATTCGGAACCTCTATAAAAAAAATGTTTGAAAGTATTTTGTAAATGTTCTGAAGTATCTTGTTACAAATCACATACATTTTTTCCCCCAGGCCTTTCAAATACAAATGATAAAATACTCATAAGTAATTAAAATACCCATCTCTTACTGGAGGTAGGGAGGAGCGGTTACCTTTGCTGCTCTGTAGGCAAAAACCAAGGTGTTGAATTGGATGCAAGCTGCTACTGGGAACCAATGGAGATTGCAAAGGAGCGGAGTGACATGGGAGACCTTGGGCAGGTTGAACCCCAGGGGGCTGCGGCATTCTAGATGAGTTCATGACATGGAGCCTAGCCAGCAGAGTTGCAGTAGTCCAGACAGGAGATGACATGTGCCTGGACTAGGACCTGTGCTTCAGCTGCCAAGTCATATTTTGCTGTTGTTCCCCTTCAATCTATTAGACACATTGTTCAGATGGTGATTGTCGTTTCATTTCAGTTGTTTCTGTCATGGCCTCTTCACCCCAGTGAGGATGTTGTTCTCAGTCCTTGGTCTCCAGAGCCCCTCTGAGTTTCTGTCAGAAGACTCCGGTGTGCTCCCCAGCTCTGGGCCAGCTCAAGTAGGTGCGTCTCTCCAGAAACACCAGGATCAACACGTCCTTTTGCTCAGCAAACAGATGGAAGATGGAGAGACCAGAGGCGCGAATAAAAGTGAGTTGTGTTTGTGTGTGTGCATAGTAAAGAGAGTAACCCCAGAGGACATACTCAGGGTTTACTCAGGGTTTAAATCGGCATTTGTTGTATTTGGTACCTGTTCGAGTCACCCCAGTCTGATTCGAAGGACATTAGACCCACCCCGCTACCTGGAACTATATGGAGCACCACTCGCCCCCAGGTAAATTCCTCCTGATCACACAGATGGTCTTTCTGCTCCCGTCTGTGATGTTGTCTATGATTGGTTTGCCTGTAGAATACAGTTGAAAACCAATCCTTGGTAAATACTGTTTATATTCAGAACCACATTAATGTAAAGCTTAGAGAGGATCTCATGTTAAATACTGTTGAAGTAATATGGTTACAGGTTCATCTGCCTCACCTAAAGCCCACTCTTGTGGGAAGCTGCTATAGACCACAAAGTGCTAACAGTCAGTATCTGGATAAAATGCTTGATAATGTATGTGATATCAGCAGAGGTATATTTTCTGGGTGATGTAAATATTGATTGGCTTTCATCAATCTGCCCACTCAAGAAAAAGCTTCAAACTGTAATCAGTCAACCTACCAGGATAGTTACAAACAGCAAAGGAATAAAATCATCAACATGTATTGATCACATCTTTACTAATGCTGCAGAAATTTGCTTTAAAGCAGATGTGATGATGACAATATAGTAACCATATCTAGGAAAACCAAAGTTTTGGAGGGAGGCCTGAGACGCCATTATAGCTGAGATCAAGGGGTGTCAGTGAATGTGTTTGGGTGCAGGGTCTTAATACAAAATCTCCTGCAATGAAAAATTATAACGATCTCAGACTTTCAACGTTTTAGTCATTTAGCAGCCGCTCTTATCCCGAGCGGCTTACAGGAGCAATTAGATTTAACCACCTTGAGCAAGGGCATATCAACAGATGTTTCACCTCATTGGCTCGGATTCAAAACAGTGACTTTTCGCTTACTGGTCTAACGCTCTTAACTGCTAGGCTACCTAGACAGTTAAGCGGTAAACTACAAGGTACTCCCAGAGATCCTGATTGTCAATCATCAGGTAATCTAGAGATGACAGGTTAGAGAACGGTGGAGAGATTGGTATATCTGTTTCATAGAAGATAGCATTACAGGATATTTCAAGGTTTAGTAAGCTTCTTAGTCCTGTGAGCACAGCACTTGTTATATGATATTGATCAACTGGATTTGATGACAGACGGAGTATTGTAGCGTTGGCCAGTCGCTCTAAGACCCCGGGTTCCAGATGGAACATTTGATTTCCAGATAAATCTAAATGATTGACTATATTATATATAAGCTTTTTTTGTTCAGATTGATTTAAGATTATTTCCGGTCAAATCCAATGTCTCTAGTTTTTGCAAACCCTCCTTGAAAGTCTTACTCAAGGTCTGGAGATTGTAGCTCTCAATATTCATGGTTTTTAGGCCCTCAAACCTTGGGCAAAACAGTCTTAAAGGTTTGGAATGATGTTGTTAAAATTGAGTTCTGTGAGTCCGGTGAGATTTTCACCACAGAAATTGCACCTTTTTCTGGTCTTTTAAAAGTAATCCCATACATAGCCAGCAAAACAGCCTAAAATGTTTTTGCAATGGAAAAATAAAATGAATGTTTCTTATTGGACAAGTCCAGGTATTCCCTCCCTATTTCAGTCCGTTTTCTTCTATTTGATGCCTAATGAACATGACCTAGCCCTTCCTGCTTTGCAGTTTTCCGCCTAGACAGTCCTGGCAATGTCTCATCGGTGTTAAATTCCTCTGGGCCCCGCCACTTCTGCCAAGACAGAGGAGGACATCTACAAAGCACCATTCACTCACTGCCCGCCAACACAGGTGCCACTATGGCACACTACCACCAGGTGTGTTGATATCCAACTCAATACCCATATGCAGCATGTATGTGCTGGCTTTCTCTTCCTTATATAACTTTTTGTCCAATTAAATAAGCTTAGAGAAATGTGATTCAAACAACTGGAGAAGATATGGTGCTGCTTAAAATACAGTGCCTTCAGAAAGTATTCACACCCCTTGACTTTTTCCAAATGTCGTGTTACAGCCTGAATTTAAAATTGATTAAATTGAGATTTGTTGTCACTGGCCTAAACACAAAACCCCATAATGTCAAAATGGAATGATGTTTTTTGACATTTTTACAAATGATTTACAATTGAAAAGCTGAAATGTCTTTAGTCAATAAGTATTTGTCATTGTAATCAGAGGGCTAATATTAATACTATTCATGTCAGTCTCTCTTGGCTAAGAGTTGAGGAAAAACTGACTGCGTCACTTCTTGTTTAGATAAGAAACATTCAAATGTTGGAAATTCCAAATTGTTTGCTTAGTCAATTTATACAGCACTAACACACACACACTTACCCCACCAGACATGCCACCAGGGGTCTTTTCACAATGAACAGGTTCAGAAAAAATTCAAGGAAACGTACAGTATTATACAGAGCCATGAGTGCATGGAACTCACATCTTAAATAGTGCAAGTAAACAGCAAACCTGGTTTCAAAAAACAAATAAAGCAACACCTCACGGCACAACTCCTCTCCCCCATGTGAACTACTTGTTGTGTGTATGTACTGACATGTATGTGTATCTGATAGATTCACACACACACACTACATGTTAATGTATGTAAATTGTAAAGTCTTTAGTCTGTAATGTCTTTTTTGTTATTTGTCGGACCTCAGTAAGACTAGCTGTTGCCATTGGCGTCAGCTAATGGGGAGCCTAATAAATCAAATAAAAAAATGTGTTATGACAAGCTTAAATATATTCAGGAGTAAAAATTTGCTTAAGTCACATAATAAAGTTGCATGGACTCACTCTGTGTACAATAATAATGTTTAACATGATTTTTGAATGACTACTTCATCTTTGCACCCCACACATCTGTAAGGTCGAGCAGTGAATTTGATCCACAAAGACCTGGGAGGATTTCCAATGCCTCGCAAAGAAGGGCACCTATTGGTAGATGGGTAAAACAAATGAAAAGCAGGCATTGAATATCCCTTTGAGCAGGGTGAAGTTATTAATTACACTTTGGATGGTGTATCAATACACCCAGTCATTACAAAGATACAGGAGTCCTTCCTAACTCAGTTACCAGAGATGAAGGAAACTACTCAGGGATTTCAACATGAGGCCAATGGTGGCTTTAAAACAGTTAGAGTTTAATGGCTGTGATAGGAGAAAACAGAGGTGGATTAACAACATTGTAATTACTCCACAATACTAACCTAATCATAAATAACTCCCTAGTCCTTGCCGATGACAAGCAAACCCATAACATGATGCAGCCACCACCATGCTTGAAACTATGAAGAGTGCTGTGTTGGATTTGCCACAAACATTGCGCTTTGTATTCAGAAGGTAAAGTACATTTCTTTGCCAATTTCTTTGCAACTTTACTTTAGTGCCTTATTGCAAACAAGATGTATGTTTTGGAATATTTGTTTTCTGTACAGAGTGAAAAGAAGGAAGCCTGTACAGAATACAAATATTCCAAAACATACATCTTGTTTGCAATAAGGCACTAAAGTAAAGTTGCAAAGAAATGTACTTTACCTTCTGAATACAAAGCGCAATGTTTGTGGCAAATCCAACACATCACTCTTCATAGTTTCAAGCATGGTGGTGGCTGCATCATGTTATTGGTGTGCTTGTCATCGGCAAGGACTAGGGAGTTGTTTATGATGTGAAAGAAAAGGAATAGAGCAAAGCACAGGCAAAATCCGAGAGAAAAATCTGGTTCAGTCTGTTTTCCAACAGAAATTGGGAGACAAATTCACCTTTCAGAAGAACAATAACCTAAAACACAAGGGTAAATATACACTGGAGTTGCTTACCAGACAACATTGAATGTTCCTGAGTGGCAAGACTTGAAAATGGCTGTCTAGCAATGATCAACAACCAACTTGATTGAGCTTGAAACTTAAAAAGAATAGTTGTGCAAATATTGTACAATCCAGGTGTAGAAAGTGCTTAGAGACTTACCCAGAAAGGCTCACATTCGTAATCGCTGCCAAAGATGATTCTAACATGTATTGACTCAGACACAACACATTGTGGAGAAAGTCAAGGGGTGTGAGTACTTTCTGAAGGCACTGTATGTACTGTGTACCAACCACTCAACTCTACTCTGTTTCCCAAATTCACACTTTAACCCTTGGGATGGGATGCCACACTCTGCTTGCTTTGCATACTGCTCTTTGGGGTTAAGAAGACAATGTTGTCAATGATGCACTTTCAGATATCATTAGCAGAAGAGGAACTTTGTGAAGTTCAAAGGTCTGTGTCAACCTTTGTGAACATAAACATTGTATGTACTCATTTTGATCTAAATAATATCCTAATTTAACATAACACATAGAATTTCTAAATAATTTGTATTATGTTCATTGACCAAAATGAACCTATTGTAAGTGCATTATAAGCCTATTGTAAATGCACTATTAATGGATATCTGCAGGCATACGTTATATTCAATATACTTTTTCGTGGGCTGCAGCCCATCTTCACATCGTCTTCTTTGCCTGCTTCCTGCGAATCTAGCCTATACTCTCTCTCTCAGCGCGTGCCTGCAGCATCAGCAACTTGCCCGCATGCTGCACTGACTGACGCACTATCCCCATTTGTCTCCTCTCTACGCACGGCACTTCTCTTCTATCGCCCTTTTACTGCAATATAACCATGTCCTTTCCATTAAATGTCATATTCACTATCCGTTTTATGACGAATAAGCCTACGTTGAGACATTGCTCTGTAGGCTGTCATTCCATCCCACTTTATACCCCATCCCTTTTTGACGGACACATTCTCCTCCATCCTCTTAGTTACATGAAAAAAGTGGGCAGTTCAAGATTTTATATTTGCCCTCACTGTCTCAAACTCCCTCTTTTCTCCCTGTTCTTTGCAGCCGGTCGGACGCACGCGTCCCATACCTGCATAGAGCTCCCTGCATTCTTGAGGACCGTCCTGTATCGAACGTCGCAATATCCCGCGCGCACTGCACCAAGAGGGAGACGATACCGAAAAAATTCACTTCAACCAAAAATATTATAAAGTCCAGGACTTCACAACCATTAATCGAAATGTTTGTCAAAAGAATGCGGTAGGTGACGTTTTATTTAATTTAGCCTAACAGCTTTGGACCGATGGCGCTTAAATGAGGGAAGAAAGTTATAGTTGGCTATGTCAGAGTATATTTATTGTATTTACCCATAGCCTGCATTTATATGTGATATGGAGCTTTTCTTTCTTTCCTCGCATTGCGTTCCTCCCCCGGTGGTCCTGAATTTAGCCTACTCTTATTTATATGGGCTATAATAGGACTACAAACAGGTTTAGACCAATTAGGGTCGTATTTCTTTGAAGCTCACCTGCGCACTATCAGGAAAAAAGTATATGTTAATAACAATACTCCACTAATATTCTACAGTGACATTTGGCAGCGTAATTTTAACGTCTTTGCATCAGATTGAGGATAAACCCAGTAACATAACTTTTAATTCCATAATCTTAATGCAGTGTCTTTTGGCTGATACGTCTTAAACTTTGCTTTGTAGCTTAAAGTTTGAACCAACTATGGGCCGAAGGTGTCGCCTACTAAATGCTGCTGATGAAAGAGGGTTTTTATGTGGACCTTTGAGAGTTCTGATATGGTTTGTGGAACATCTTGCAAAGCTCTTTAATTACATTAAGAAACGTACAGTAGACTTCTTCACCCGTTTTCTAATGTAGAAACTTACACATAATCCAACTCTATACTTTCCTTCAACACTTTCTTTTTGCTCTTCTCCACTAGTACAGTACCACTCCTAGTAACTCTCAGTTTAGACAGGGTCATAAATAGCATCTCTCACACTGTCTTTAGTCTTTCTTTCTCTCTTACACTCTCTCTCTCTCTCTCTCTCTTGTCTCCTCCCTGCTACCTCTATTTCTCTCTCTCTCTTGCTCTCTCTCTCTCACTCCCCCCTCTCTAATGCAGTCTCTTAGTGGACATGTTGCCTTTGGCAACGTAAGCTAGAAGCCTCAGTCTCTATCAGTGACATTCGACTTTAAAGGTCCAGTGCAGTCCAAATCGTGATTACCTGTGTTTTATATTTATTTCCACCCTATGAAGTTGGAATAATACTGTGAAATTGTGGGAATTTGGACAAATCCCTTTTTGTGTAAGAGCTGTTTGAAAAGACTGCTTGAAATTTCAGCCTGTTTTGGTGGGATGGAGTTTTGGCCTGCCTGGTGACATCATCAATAGACCAATAAGAGAGTTCCAAACCTCTCTGCCAATAACATCTAGTTTTCCGTTTTCCCCTCCCCACTCAGACCACTCCCACAGTCCTATCAAAATTCTTGCTTGAGAAATAGCTCTTTGCTAAGAAGCTATTTTTGTTTCATTTTGATAATTTTAATTGAAAATAAAGTAGTAAATATATATATATATATATATATATATATATATATATATATATAGTCAATATTTATAGTAAATATCAACTGTGTTGCTATTTAATTTTGATGTGAACTATTTTCTGAGTAGAGATGTTGCTAACCCTCATGATGAGTATTCTTCTCCTCTCAATACAACCCATCTGAAGAAGATGATTGCACATATATGATCTTACCCCCGCAGTACTGCTTTGGCACTTTAATCTAGTGGCACCAATAGGATTCTAGCTCATAACTACCAAACTATTATCAATATTCAACTTCAGGGCTAATTTTAACCAACCTAATTTGCCAGACGTGATTTAAAATGGCCGGTGACGGAGTGGGCGTATATTACTTGTTATTATCCCTGGCTTGTGTGCTTTGTGGCCACAAAGGTTGTTGTCCAGAGCCCACATTAGTGTAGAACATCCAACCCCCAAGCTATGTCGGAAGGTGCAGTCTTGACAAACAAATGTTATTGCCACCATTGGTTGTGAATTTTAACTTTTGAAGAGTTTGTCAACCACTGGTCGGTAGTACAACTATGTTGACACAAGGGTTGGGGTCAATTCAGTTTCAATTCAGTCAAATCAGGGGGTTGGCTAAAATTCAATTTCAATTTTTTTGTTGCGATTTCAGTTTATTTGAAGACACTTTCTGATAGACTCATTCGGTTCAATCAAATGTCATTTTCACTCCCAAGTGGCGCAGCGGTTAAGGCACTGCGTCGCAGTGAGTCAAGAAGCAGTGTGGCTTGGCAGGGTCATGTTTCGGAGGACACATGGCTCTCGACCTTCGCCTCTCCCGAGTCCGTATGGGAGTTGCAGCGATGGGTCTAGACTGTACCAATTGGATATCTCGAAATTGGGGAGATAAAGGGTTAAAAGAACAACAACAAAAAATTATTTTCAACCATGAATCTGAAATTGCAATAGTGGGGTTGGTTGTGTGATTCACACACTTTTTATTAGCTACATGAAAAGGAAGGATGGATGGATAAATAGATAAATCCATTAGGATTTAAAATCTATTGAATCTCCAGCCCAAATAATATGTAATAATCCTTACTAGAGATTTCCACGTCAATGACATCATTCTCCCATTGACATTAATACTTGACTTACGTGAAAGTTCAAATTACAGCACACACACATTTCTCAACTTACAATGCAGCCATACATGACTGTAGAGGTAAGATGAGCAAACTCATGGGATGTGTGATAGAGGAAACAGACACTGGGGAGTTGGAGAGTAATCTTCCCTAAGGGCTTTTTTTGTGGTAACAGACATGAGTGATTTATGAATATGTGGAAGTAGGTCAAATTAATAAACAAAAAGTAACTGGGTTCTACATGGTTGTTAAAGACATAGTTCACCCAAATTGCATTGTAATTTGCGTGAACTATCCCTTTAACAGACAAGGTTGTGGGGAAGAGTCAGAGGTAGTACTTAATAAAGGAACTTGAACTAGCCTCCGGTGTTCATTGAAAAAGGGGAAGTTAAATAAATGAACTAGGGTTACGGAGGACAGACCAGTGATGAAGAGACAATGAGCTGAGAGAATTAAAAACAAGCCGCCAACATTCTCTTGTGTATCTGTGCCAGAACATTCCTTTTGTAGTTTTCTATAAAACAACATGCGGATGTTGTGCCTCACTGGGCCGTGCAGAGACTGCTAACATCTTCTGCTTCCCCCGTGACTGTCTCCTCAGTCTCCTCATCCAGGAAACCAGGACATCATGCACCTTCTTGCCTTTCATCCCACCCTGCAGGAGGCGAGAGCCGGCTGCTCTGAGTGCACTCTGTTTCTCTGGCTTTCACCACGCAGCCTCTGGGACTGTGGGCTCATTTAGTTCACTTCAGTAATGGACACGACATATAGGCTGGGCGGGTGGAGAAGAGAGGGGGAGATGGAGGAGTGGGAGCATAAGCAGAAGAGTGAGAGGTGTCCTGACGGAAGTGAAGGGATGGAGAGCAGGAGGTAAGGAGGGAAAGCAAAATTTGATCTAAACTAAACACTCTATTAAGCATCCCCCAACCTTGAAATTAAGTGGCAGAAAACACAACCTCACTAAAATGGGTGCAAGAGCTACAGAGCTTCAAATCAAATTGTATTGGTCACATACACATGGCTAGCAGATGTTATTGTGAGTGTAGCGAAATGCTTATGCTTCTAGATCCGACAGTGCAGCAATATCTAACAATTCCACAACAAAACCTAATATCTAACAAATTCCACAACAAAACCTAATACACACAATCTAGTAAAGGAATGGGATAAGAATTTATGAGTATATATGGATGAGCAATAACAGAGTTGCTAAGATGCAATAGATAGTAAAGAATAGATAGTGAAGTATACAGTATATACATATGAGATGAGTAATGCGAGATATGTAAACATTCTTAAAGTGGCATTATTGAAGTGACTAGTGAACCATTTATTAAAGTGGCCAATGATATCAAGTCTGTAGGTAGGCAGCCGCCTCTCTGTGCTAGTGATGGCTGTTTAACAATATGATGGCCTTGAGATTGAAAAACAGCTTCTATCTCTCTGTCCCAGCTTTGATGCACCTGTACTAACCTCGCTTTCTGAATGGAAGCGGGGTGAACAGGCAGTGGCCTTGATTATCTTTTTTGCCTTCCTTTGACATCGGGTGTTGTAGGTGTCCTGGAGGGCAGGTAGTTTGCCCCCGGTGATGCGTTGTGCAGAACACACCATCCTCTGGAGAGCCCTGCGGTTGTGGGCGGTGCAGTTGCCGTACCAGGCGGTGATACAGCCCAACAGGATGCTCTCAATTGTGCACCTGAAAAAGTTAGTGAGGGTTTTCGGTGACAAGACACATTTTTTCAGCATCCTGAGATTAAAGAGGCGCTGTTGCGTCTTCTTCACCACACTGTCTATGTGCGTGGACCATTTCAGTTTGTCGGTGGTGTGTAAACTGAGGAACTTAAAACTTTCCACCTTTTCCACTGCTGTCTCGTCGAAGTGGATAGGGGGGTGCTCCCTTTGCTGTTTCCTGAAGTCCACGATCATCTCTTTTGTTTTGCTGACATTAAGTGAGAGCTTATTTTCCTGACACCACACTCCTAGGGCCCTCACCTCCTCCCTGTAGGCTGCCTCATTGTTGTTGGTACTCAAGCCTACCACTGTAGTGTCGTCTGCAAACTTGATGATTGAGTTGGAGGCGTGCATGGCCACGCAGTCATGGGGGAACAGGGAGTACAGGAGGGGGCTGAGAACGCATCCTTGTGGGGCCCCAGTGTTGAGGATCAGCGGAGTGGTGGTGATGTTTCCTACCTTCACCACCTGGGGGCGGCCCGTCAGGAAGTCCAGGACCCATTTGCCAAGGGCGGGGTCGAGACCCAGGGTCTCAAGCTTAATAATGAGATTGGAGAGTACTATGGTGTTGAATGCTGAGCTGTAGTCAATGAACAGCATTCTTACATAGGTATTCCTCTTGTCCTGATGGGATAGGGCAGTGTGCAGTGTGATGGCGATTGCATCGTCTGTGGACCTATTGGGGCGGTAAGCAGTTGGGTGTGACAGGTAGGATGGAGGTGATATGATCCTTGACTAGTATCTCAAAGCACTTCATGATGACAGAAGTGAGTGCTACGGGGCAGTAGTCATTTAGTTCAGTTATCTTTGCCTTCTTGAGTACAGGAACAATGGTAGCCATCTTGAAGCATGTGGGGACAGCAGACTGGGATAGGGATTGGTTGAATATGTCCATAAACACACCAGCCAGCTGGTCTGCGCATGCTCTGAGGACGAGGCTAGGGATGCCGTCTGGGCCGGCAGCCTTGCGAGGGTTAACACGTTTAAATGTTTTACTCACGTCAGCCACGGAGAAGGAGAGCCCACAGGCTTTGGTAGCGGGCCGTGTTGTTGGCACTGTATTGTCCTCAAAGCGTGCAAAGAAGTTGTTTAATTTGTCTGGAAGCAAGGCGTCGATGTCCACGACAGGGCTGGTTTCCTTTTTGTAATCCTTGATTGTCTGTAGACCCTGCCATATACGTCTCGTGTTTGAGCCGTTGAATTGCAACTCAACTTTGTCATTATACTGATGGTTTGCTTGTTTGATTGCCTTATGGAGGGAATAACTACACTGTTTGTATTCGGCCATGTTTCCAGTCGCCTTGCCATGATTAAATGCGGTGGTACGTGCTTTCAGTTTTGCACGAATGCTGCCATCAATCCACAGTTTCTGGTTAGGGAATGTTTTAATAGCCACAGTGGGTACAAGATCTCCTATACACTTCCTTATAAACTTACTCATCGAGTCAGCATATACGTCAATGTTATTTTCTGAGGCTACCCGGAACATATCCCAGTCCATGTGATCGAAGCAATCTTGAAGCATGGAATCCGATTGTTCAGACCAGCATTGGATAGGCCTAAGCACGGGTGCTTCCTGTTTTAGTTTCTGCCTATAGGAGGGGAGCAACAAGATGGAGTCATGGTCGGATTTTCCAAAAGGAGGACGGAGGAGGGCCTTGTATGCATGGTGGAAGTTGGAGTAGCAATGGTCGAGTGTGTTACTCGCTTGTGTACTGCAAATTATATGCTTATAGAAGTTAGGTAGCCTTGTTCTCAAATTAGCTTTGTTAAAATCTCCAGCTACAATAAATCAGGATATATGGTTTCCAGTTTGCATAAAGTCCAATGAAGTTCCTTGTTGGCCGTCTTGGTATCCGCTTGCGGGGGGATATACATGGCTGTGACGACTACCGAGGAGAGTTCTCTTGGGAGATAATATGGTCCGCATTTGACTGTGAGGAATTCTAGGTCAGGTGAAAAAAATGACTTGAGTTCTTGTATGTTGTTACAATTACACCATGAGTTACATCATGAAACGTACACCCCCGCCCTTCTTGTTACCGGAGAGATGTTTATTCCTGTCAGTGCGATGCACTGAGAAACCCGTTGGCTGTATGGACTCCGACAACCTTGTCCCCAGCTAGCCATGTTTTCGTGAAACAGAGTATGTTACAATCCCAGATATCTCTTTGGAAAGCAACTCTTGCCCTGATTTCGTCGATTTTGAAGCCTCACTAGAAGACCGCTCCGGTACCCTCTCCTCCGATGGCGTTGTTTTGGGTCGGCCTCTGGAATCAGTTCAAATGCCCTGGGAGGTGCAGACAAAGGATCCATTTTGGGAAAGTCGTATTCCTGGTCGTAGTGCTGGTTGTGCTGGTAAGTTGACGCCTCTCTGATATCCAATAGTTATTTCCGGCTGTATGTAATAACACTTATGGTTTTCTGAGCTAACAATATAAGAAATAATACATAAAAAAACGAAATACTGCACAGTTTAGAAGCGAAGCTTCCATCTCTATCAGCGCCATCTTGCAGCTGTTTTATGTGATTTGACCTTGGTACGCCTCTTGTATGAGACATGTACTGCGGCAGTACACCTGTAGTCAACCAACCCAGGATCCGGGAGAGATACAGGGTGTGCAGGCTTTTGGTCCAGCCCTTCACTAAGGCACCAGAATGAACTAATTTGATTGAACTAATTGATTGGAACAGAAGTGTTTGTGGTGGGCTGGAACAAAAAGCTGCACATCACATAGCCCCCTTGGCTCAGGGTTGGTGACTATAGAACACAGTGCATCACAACACAGTACAGTATAAGTGTTTGATATCATAATAAAGTGCAGAATGGGTTGTGATAACCTATTTTCAAAGTCACCACAGTTACTTCTCAACAACGTTTTGCTTGCATTCTACCTGTCTTTTTGCGTCTGCATAAAGCAGGTATCATAGTCCAAACCTTGTATGCGTTTGCACAGCAGTGTTCTAGAATATTGTACCGTTGGCTTTCAGACTTATCAAATTCTCAGCGCAACCCAAGCAATTTCTCCAACTGTCAACACTTTCAAATGAAAAAAAGGCTGTGTACATGGGAGCCGCGTCGGTTGGGAATTTTGGGAAGGTGTGCGTTGGGGCTGTGCGTCCCCTGTGGACAATGGTCTCAGAGACGCGTATGTCACAATGGGACGCCGGACTATCAAGTCTTAGTGTCTGTGGACAATGATTTACGCTTTAACCCTTAAGGATCCGCCCCCTTATTTTCAATTTTCGCCTAAAATCACATAACCAAATCTAACTTCCTGCAGCTCAGGCCCTGAAGCAAGGATATGCATGTTCTTGATACCATTTGAAAGGAAACACTTTGAAGTTTGTGGAAATGTGAAAGGGATGTAGGAGAATATAACAAAATAGATCTGGTAAAAGTTAAGAACCGGTTTAAAGAGCCCTATTTTATACTGTGTATCATGTACTTGAGGATATTGCACAGGCAGCTTTTTCTGGATATGGAATTGCTCTTGGTGGTGTCTCTGGGTGATGCTTGAGTTCTATTCACTGTTTTCTTAATTAAAAAGAGCAGAAAAGCTGGCGGCACAATGAATTTAAGTCCAAGGACGTTCTTCCTGAAAGGTAACCAGGCATGACCGCCATTTTATTCCCCGTCATCAGTCTGTCGCCATTAGGATGGATACAAACCTGTGTTTATGGATACTCGTATAACAATTATATATATCCCCGGTTAGCGTCCTCTTCATGTGGCCAAGTCCTGTTTAAAGGGATTCCTAGTGGTTTTCGGCTTCCTTTTCCATAAAAAAATTAAATAAAGTGTGCCAGAGCCTCTTGTCCTGTAATCTTCCCACATGGACTTTTGTAAGAGAACTGATATAAAGTGAAACACAGGGTGCAGCTGTCCTCTTGCCCGTCGCTCACCTTTTGTGAGACATTTTCTAGTCAAGAATACTAATGGCTGCATGTCTGTGGAGCTAACCCAGCTGGCATGAATACAAACAACATTTATTCGACCACAAGAGAGTGCCGTTTTATACTACACTTGTGTCTCTTTGTTTGCTTTGTATTTGGAGACCTTTGCATGGATAGATTGTCATTTGATATAAAGTAACAGTAATGATGAGAGTAAGGATTAAAAAAACACAGATGAATGACCTGTGCACTGCGATTGACTAAGATTGACTTGATTGCGAGTGACTTCAGCTAACATGATTTTCATGAACATCTGGAAAATTGCCTTTTAAAGTATCCTGTTATACGCAGCTCACTAATCTGTGTTGGATGGAATCCCGGCCTAAATGTTGACTCAGAAAGAAACACATACTTTATAGTGCATGTGTGCTTATGTACAGTACCAGTCAAAAGTTTGGACACGCCTACTCATTCAAGTGTTTTTCTTTATTTTTACTATTTTCTAAATTGTAGAATAATAGTGAATACATCAAAACTATGAAATAACGCATATGGAATCATGTAGTAACCAAAAAGTGTCAAATATATTTTTTATTTCAGATTCTTCAAAGTAGCCACACTTTGCCTTGATGACAGCTTTGCACACTCTTGGCATTCTCTCAACCAGCTTCATGAGGAATGCTTTTCCAACAGTCTTGAAGGATTTCCCACATATGCTGAGCACTTGTTGGCTGCTTCACTCTGCGGTCCATCAGTACAAAGGACAGATTTCCACCGGTCTAATGTCCATTTCTCATGTTTCTTGGCCTAAGAAACAGTGCACAAAAACAGTTGAATGAGTAGGTGTGTCCAAACTTTTGAGCGGTACTGTAGATATATATAACTAAATACATATATATATTTATACTGAACAAAAATATTAACGTAACATGCAAAAATTTCAATGATTTTAGTGAGTTACAGATCTTATAAGGAAATCAGTCAATTGAAATGAATTAATTAGGCCATAATCTATGGATTTCACATGACTGGGCAGGGGTGCAGCCATGGGTGAGCCTGGGAGGGCATAGGCCCACCCACTGGGGAGACAGATCCAGCCAATCAGAATGACTTTTTCACCACAAAAGGGCTTTATTAGACAGAAATACACCTCAGTTTCATCAGCTGTCCGGGTGGCATAGTTACACGTGGTCTGCAGTTGTGAGGCCGGTTGGACGTACTGCCAAATTCTCTAAAACGACCTTGGAGGCGGTTTATGGTAGATAAAGTAACATTAAATTCTCTAGCAACAGTTATGGTGGACATTCCTGCAGTCAGCATGCCAATTGCACGCTCCCTCAAAACTTGAGACATCATTGGCATTGTGTTGTGTGACAAAACTGCACATTTATTTTTTATTACATTTTTTTGTCCTGTCATCTTTGAAATGCAAGAGAAAGGCCATAATGTATTATTCCAGCCCAGGAGCAATTTAGATTTTGGCCACTAGATGGCAGTAGTGTGCGCGCAAAGTGTTAGACTGATCCAATGAACCATTGCACAGCTGTTCAAAATATTGTATCAAGACTGCCCAAATGTGCCTAATAGTTTTTTAAATACATTTTCAAGTTCATAATTGTGCACTCTCCTCAAACAATAGCATGGTATTCTTACACTGTAATAGCTACTGTAAATTGGACAGTGCAGTTAGATTAACAAGAATTTAAGCTTTCTGCTCATATCAGATATGTCTATGTCCTGGGATTTTGTTTTGTTACTTACAACCTCAGGCTAATCACATTAGCCTATGTTAGCTTAACCGTCCCGTGGCGGGGACACCGATCCTGTAGAGGTGGTAGACTCAGCGATGTAAGATCTACACACAATATTGGGCTGATTTCCTCAACAATGTTGAAGCGCGAGGCTAAACTTATCCTCTGTTTTGGTTCTGTAGCTACTACGTTGTAGCAGCATGAAGCACACCTGTACACATGTGCAGATCTTATGTGTGACTGTGTGAGAGCAACGTCTTGCATCGTTCTCAGCTCAACTTCTGTGGTGCTGCCCGTGCCAATGTCGTAGCGCTGAGTCGACCTTTAAATATTATGGAATAAGATGTACTTACACTGTAGTTTAACTGTCTCTGCCTACGTAATTACTTTGTAAGACAGATTTTTAGGCAAACACTTTGAAGTGGTCCCGAAATGCTCACATTCAAAGGGTCATATAAGGACTTGAATTTTCAATTTCAATTAACACAGAAGAGAGTGAATATCCACAAATGTTAGTAGAAGTATTATTATTAGTAGTAGTAGTAGTAGTTTGTTACATTTTACATGTAGGCCGTACTTGGCAGCTAAAAGCTGAATTGCAGTACACAGCATATACAAGTAAACAAATCTCAAAGCACTTGAAAAGCAAAACAAGCATCAATTAAAAGTAGGAATGCCATGAGTGTAGGTCTGGACTTCAAAGTTCTAAGTACTTCAAGCCTCCAAGAGATGAAGCGACAACCTCATACATTTGTAGCTACAACCCGCATCAGAGTAGCTACTGTACGAGCCCTTTAACACAGACAACTCAGAGTAGGTTATGTGTTGTCTCCTGAATTTACATATTCCTTACCATGACTTGTATCATGATAGAAGGTGATCTTGGGTATCCAGAGAAGTGTACTGGTATAACATATGTGCTGGGTCTTCCTTGGTCAGTCGAATGAACTTGTTTAGAGGGTGTCTGGGGCTCATTTAGTATGCCAGTAGAAAGCTCTGTGAAACTGTTGGAGGTGGATTGTTGCAACTGGTGCTTGATTATTAGAATTTCAGTCACATAGAATGACTAAAAAAGCCTGAATCACACACACACACACACACACACACACACACACACACACACACACACACACACACAGAGTATTTGTGTGTATTTTAATGGGAAGACCTTCTTCATTTAATGTTAGCAGGGTGTTATTTCTTTGAGCAGCTCACAGACTCTGCTTGTCTCTAAAACACTGCAGTCCAAGTGACTTAGTCTACTGTGTCTGTTAATAGTCTACTGTGTCTGTTAATAGTCTACTGTGTCTGTTAATAGTCTACTGTGTCTGACTGAAAAATAATGCAAATGAAACAAAAACAATATTCACAACTATGCGTAACAAAGACAGATAACTGGAGCATTTTTCAAAAAGTTGGTTTCCCGCAATTATTGCTTTTTTTTGCAGAAAAGGCACTAAAATTTGCCTTTATCTGTAGAATTTAGCATTGCTGCAGAATTTCCCCAAAATGCATTTTTCTTCACCGCTACTAGATGGCACCAGCCACACTGTATACTTACCCAGTCAGCTAACCTAACATAGCTAGGCGTAAAAGAAACGCCTGAAACTAGATCCCCCACATTCTGTTCTCGACAAAAAATGTTTTTAACTGTTAGGGAAGGTTCTCTTCTGCACTTTTCAACCAATCCAGTAAATGTGAAGGAGAAGTTAAGATGGAGTGTGGCATTGTTAACTTCCGTTTGTTGGCAACTCTGCTAATACTACCAGTCGACAAACGTTCAGGGAGATTCTCAATTGGCCAAAAGTCTGTCCTTTCCTGAACTCCGTCCTCCTCTCCTCTGTGACCCAGAAACCGGTAAGTGGTCAAGTGGTCGAGGAGAGTGTCAGTTTGTCAGTAGGCGAATGCAGGAGTGTCCTTTTCACCTCGATAGCCTCCTCTCGCGAAATCCTCAGCAGAAGAGTTTTGAAATCTGCCACACCCCCTTTGAATCAGCTGTTGCACATATTTAAAAACGATACACTACTTATCCTTTTATCTAGAATATTTGTAGCACAACTACCTACATTTAGTTTTAATGCTTCACACATTTATGTTGGGATACCACGCCTGTAACTGTCATGACGTGCTAGTGAAGAAGGTCTCATTTCATAGAAGTGCATTTGTTTCCACGTTTCATCCCCTCCTCTCCTTGATTACCTTTGGCTTTTTAAAAAAAGAGAAGAGGATGCAAGGAGTTGAGAATACCAATTGAGATTCTCCCTTCAACATTCATGGAGGAAGAGAGGTTTTTACGACTAGCTAAGCCAAACGCAGGAAACTTGGCAACTTATCAGGTTTAGAGGGACGTTGACAATTAAAATATTTTCTCTAAATGGTAATTTACGCAAATTTTTCAAGTTTGCAGAATTTTTGGAAAGTGCATCTAGGAAAAACGGGGATGGCATAAAGATGTTATGAGTGAAATCATAGTCGTATAGGTGATTCAACTGGTGGTCAAGACACACAAAATTGAAATATTTTAAATTATATGAGGTTAAAGGTAAAAAGCATACCCTTTTGGAGAAGGTTCTGAAAGTACTCAAAAGTATGAGGTAAAGTTTGTTGCCCTGTCCTTTCTGAAAAGTATTTTGAAAAACATAAGAAGTACTTCTGCTGTCTTTTGTCAAAAATGCCTCTGCCCTCATTTGTGTGAGGTAGATGTTTATGGCCCCTCCCCTTTCCATCGTGGCTTCCTCTGAGGTTGTGTGAGGTCAGTGAGAGCCGCCTGCCATGTCTGCTGAGCTAATAACAGGGTCAGACTGGTGAAGAAGCACTGGCAGGCAGCCCTGGGCTATGCAGACGTGTAATTTTCTCTTGGAGGTGATGAATAGCTTGCGGTCAGATGTAGATGTGCCGCCGGATTCCTTTTTGGGGGCTGAGCAACTGCTCCTCCAATGTCTCTGTGTCCTGTATTAGGATATTTCAAGGTCCCTGATCTTTTTATTTGATTGAATTAAGACCGTTTAGTCTTTACTTTATTCCCATAAATGGTCAATTTTCTGTCACCCCCACATTTTTTCCTCATACTGCATGTGCTTTTCATCAACTACACTTTCAATCTCATCATCCTCTATTTCTCCACACCTCCTTCTCTCTGCTCCTGCTCTCTCTCATCTCTCTATCGATCAGTTTGACGCTGTTTATGTCATTCAACCTACTTCTTGGATCTAACATTTTAATACTCATCATTCATCACTCTCTGCCCCCTCTGTCCTTATCTACGCTCAAATCATAGAGGGTATATAATGTAGGCGTAAAATAAGCGAACAAAAAAATACTGTAACCAATTGGTGAAGTAGAGATTGTTTCTTTCAATGAGGTACAAATGAGGTGCATATGCCATATGTAATATGTCAATTTTTTTCCCTCATCTCACTACCTCTCCTCCACAGACCAGTAAGGTTCCTCCTCCTTCTGTGCACAGTTTGCCATCTGACCCTGGCTTTCCCCGCCCAAACAGGATACTCAGAAGGTACAGATCTTCTAACGTGTATTTTGATGGACTATCATTATTTGGGATGACAATGCATTGCATTAAAACTTTTATTTTGATTTCAGGTTATTATTTTAAAGGGATACTTTGGGATTTTAGCCTTTATCTACTTCCCCAGAGTCAGATGAACTTGTGCGTACCATTTTTATGTCTCTGCTAGCATTAGCGCAATAGCCTACTAGCTGTTCCTGTAGACTTCTAGTCATTGTGCTAACGTAGGTAGCATTGGCTCACAAAACTACCTCTTAACTTCCTTCATACTGGACGCAGAGACATAAAATGGTATCACAAAGTATCCCTTTAGCCTTAGCAGCCCTGTGGTCCTCATGAACTAAACTTTAAAGCCTCAGTTGCTGTATAGTAATTGCTGCATAATAGTTGCTGTATTACAGTTGCTTGGGATAGTCGCTCTGGATAAGAGCGTCTGCTAAATGACTTAAATGTAATGTAAAATGTAAATGGATAGAAGATAGTTAATATAAATGTCGATTATGTATCATTTATATTTCTATATATTCAACATGTAGCTGATTAAAGTATTTGCTTTTCCGCCCACTCCGTAATCATATATTTTTTGGGGAAATTATATTCATCCATGGAATATAACCATTGCTGCAGAATTTTGAAGATTGTCCCCGAAATGCATTATTCACCATCACCACTAGAGGTCAATAGCCGGCCACTTACTCAGTCAGCATCATTTACTCATTGTGTCTCTCCTTCCTGACTCAGATGACAACCGACAACTCCAGGTCACCATCTCCAAGGCAACCCCGATCTTCACTGCACAGCTAGGAGGCTCCATCACAATCCCCTGTCTGGTGTCCCTGTCCCCCTCGTCCTCCTCGCCCCCCATCCCGCCCCGGGTCAAGTGGAGCGTGTTGCATGATGGGGAGCAGGAGGAGACAGAGATCCTGGTGGTGCGGGGTCAAAGGGTGAAGGTCAACGAGGCCTACAGAGAACGAGCTTCCTTGGTCAACTTTGCAGACTCGCCCGAGGACCTCTCCCTCTGGCTGGGGGAGCTGCGATCAACAGACACAGGGCGCTACCGTTGCGAGGTGCAGCAGGGCCTGGACGACGCAAGCGACTTCACACAGATCAAGGTCAAAGGTAACAGAGGGAGAAGGATTTTTAAGGTTGTAGGAGTTGATGTGAATTTCTTAGATTTTTTTTAACTTGTCAAACAGGTTTAGAGACAGCGAACAGGTTTAGAAACAACCAGATTTTGCCTTGTATGCAACTATTAATATTTTTTCTTTCAGTTTTTACCACATATTGTGTATTTGAGCCTGTCCATATTTCTCTGTGTGTGTATGTTTGTGTTTGTGCACACGTGTGTGCATGTAGGTGTGGTCTTCCACTACAGACATGCCTCTGGTCGCTATGCATTTTCGTTCAGTGAGGCCCAGGGGGTGTGCGAGAGCATTGGGGCACACATTGCTACTCCCGACCAGCTTCTGGCAGCCTATTACGATGGCTATGAGCAGTGTGACGCCGGCTGGCTCGCTGACCAATCTGTCAGGTATCCACAACTTGTCTTATAATACAAAGACACATATCTTAAAGGTGCAATACTTTGTTTTGACTAATTCACACGCCTATAGGCTGCTGGGGGTTTTGAATTTGGCCCACCGTGTGGTATGTAATACTATTTTCTGGCAGACTGTATGTTGACCTGAATCAGTCTCACTCTAGTCCTGGTGTTAATTATGTTAGATTTCCTCATGAGCATTATCATTGCTTACATGTGTAAGATAGGGACTCTATTTGGTCTGTGTTCCCAACACACACAACAATTCCCACTAACAGATGAAAAAACAATGACTGAGGCCCCTCACCTATCAGAGTTAGTTTTTACAACATTTTCTTAGCACAGGAAATACAAATATTTTCACCTATTCCGCAGATATCCAATCCAAGTTCCCCGGGAAGGTTGCTATGGTGACATGGATGGCCGCCCAGGAGTGAGGAACTATGGGACGCTGGAACCAGAGGAGCTGTTTGATGTGTATTGTTATGTGGAGCATATTGATGGTAAAAAAAAAACTTGTGAATAGCTTCCTGTAAAAAAGGCAGTGTAAATAGTGACAGTGTGAATAGCTCCCCGTAAAAAGGCAGTGTAAATAGTGACAGTGTGAATAGCTCCCCGTAAAAAGGCAGTGTAAATAGTGACAGAGTAAATAGCTTCCTGTAAATAGTGAGTGTGAATAGCTTCCCGTAAAAAAAGGCAGTGTAAATAGTGACATTTTTTTTACATTTTACATTTTACATTTTAGTCATTTAGCAGACGCTCTTATCCAGAGCGACTTACAGTAGTGAATGCATACATTTCATATAATTATTTTCCTGTGCTGGCCCCCCGTGGGAATCGAACCCACAACCCTTGGCGTTGCAAACACCATGCTCTACCAACTGAGCTACAGGGAAGCTATTTGTAAATAGCTTCCCGTAAATAGTGAGTGTGAATAACTTCCCATAAAAAAGGCAGTGTAAATAGTGACAGTGTGAATAGCTCCCCGTAAAAAGGCAGTGTAAATAGTGACAGTGTGAATAGCTCCCCGTAAAAAGGCAGTGTAAATATTGACAGTGTGAATAGCTTTCCATAAAAAAGGCAGTGTAAATAGTGACAGTGTGAATAGCTCCCCATAAAAAGGCAGTATATATAGTGACAGTGTAAATAGCTTCCCATAAAAAAAGGCAGTGTAAATAGTGAAAGTGTGAATAGCTCTCCGTAAAAAGGCAGTGTAAATAGTGACCGTGTGAATAGTTCCCCGTAAAAAGGCAGTGTAAATAGTGACAGTGTGAGTAAATGTGATTCTACTGAGCAATAACGTATGTTTGTAAGTTTGTGACAAAAAATAATAAAGGACAATATGTAATTTTGCCAAGACAGATGCTTTGTCATTGTATATCATCATGTGTTCTGAAGGCACTCTATAAAATGACTTTGTTGGGTGTCCTTAAAGGGATAGTTCACCCAAATTGCAAAATTACATACTGGTTTTCTTACCCTCCAAACAGTCTCTGAACAAAGTATGACAGCAATCCATGCTTTGATTTAGTTTCCCATGCTAACCTTTTAGTATTCAGCATTTGTGGCACCATCCTAGTCATGGGACCGATATTAGCATTTTTCACGCATCATATTCAAATAATTTCTAAGTGACTTTGTTGAGCTTCACAATTTTAGATACTTTCTGATTATTTGGACATGATGTGCGAAAAATGCTAATATCTGTCCCATGACTTTGAATGGGATGTGTGCCACAAAACATGGTAGCAGTGCCAGGAAAACTAAACCAAATCATGGATTGCTGTCATACCTTTAGCATAGACCACTTACAGGGCAAGGAAACCAATATATCATTTTGTAATTTGGGTGAACTATCCCTTTAAGTTACAGGCATGTAGGGATTTTAGCTAGTGGACAGAGTACACACTTTAGATGAGTCAGTGAATTTGTATTTACACAGCATACATTTTAGACATTGATAATACTTTCCCTCCAAGGACAGATACAATACATATCAAATATTGATGTCAATTTCCCAACAGAGATCTCATTCTCCCATGTGTTCAGCCTTTTGTATTTTTCCAGATACTGCAGGAAAATAAAGGATCTAGGACAATCGTTCGGAGTCTAAATCCCATTAGGAGTCTAACACATGACCTTTTTTGTGCAGGGGAGGTGTTCCATGGCTCTGCCCCTAAGCAGCTGTCATTGAATGAGGCTTGGGCGTACTGCGAGAAGGAAGGGGCACAGCTGGCTACCACAGGGCAGCTGTACATGGCGTGGAGTGAGGGTCTGGACCGCTGCAACCCTGGCTGGCTGTCTGATGGCAGTGTGCGCTACCCCGTCATCACGCCTAGAGCGCGCTGTGGAGGGCCTCAGGCAGGGGTCAAGACCCTGTATCGCTATAGCAACCAGACAGGCTTCCCTGAATCATCCAGCCGCCATGATGTTTACTGTTTCAGAGGTCTGAGTCTTGTACTGGACTAATTAGTAGTTAACCTCTACGGGATCACCATGCTATTGTTTGAGGAGAATGCACAAGTATGACCTTGAAAATGTAATAATAAACCAATTAGGCACATTTGGGCAGTCTTGATACAACATTTTGAACAGATCTGCAATGGTTCATTGGATCAGTCTAAAACATATACTGCTGCCATCTAGTGGACAAAATCTAAATTGTGCCTGGGCTAGAAGGATACATTATGGCCTTTCTCTTGCATTTCAAAGATGACAGTAAAATAAAAATAAATAAAAAACAAATGTTTATTCTTTGTATTATCTTTTACCAGATCTAATGTGTTATATTCTCCTACATTAATTTCAGATTTCCACAAACTTCAGTACTTATTTCAGAGGTGTGTTTTTGGACTAGTTAGTTGTAGCATAGAAAATAGTTTTTTTTATTGCAAGATATTTGTTAGATTGCATGCTTCCATGGATTATTTTGTGTTATGCAAAATAATCATTATGCAAAATAATCATTAAACAAACACAATCTCACTGAGTCTCCTGTCTACTCCCTGTTCTTCTCAGGTAATGGGAATCCTCACACTGATGCCCCCATGGACTACATTGCCACTGAGCCAGAGGACATCGGACAAGATATTGTTGTTCTTATGGAGCCTGCCGAGGAGCTCCATCTGAGCCAGGATCCAGAGCAAGTGGAGCGAGAGGCCCAGAGTGTCCTGCAATCCCTCCCCGTCTTCCAGTCAGCTCCTGCTCGGGAGGACCTGCAAGGATCTCCCCCTACTTCCATGTCAAGCACAGAGGTCCCACTCACCCGTACAGCTTCCACCCAGTACCTCATCCAGCCTTTTGATGAGACTTCACTTCCTGTAGAAGAACACTACCACTCCCAGCATCCTACTTCATTACCCAGCACCCCCAGTGAGCCAGACTCCCTTCATGAAGAACACTACCACTCCGAGCATCCTACTTCATTACCCAGCATCTCTAGTGAGCCAGACTCCCTCCACGAAGGAGACTATCACTCCCAGAATTCTAGTTCACTACCCAGCACCTCCAGTGAGCCAGACTCCCTTCATGAAGAAGATTATCACTCCCAACATACTACTTCATTACCCAGCACCTCCAGTGAGCCAGACTCCCTCCTCGAAGGAGACTATCTCTCCCAGCATTCTACTTCACTACCCAGCACCTCCAGTGAGCCAGACTCTCTCCTCAAAGGAGACTATCTCTCCCAGCATTCTAGTTCACTTCCCAGCACCTCCAGTGAGCCAGACTCCCTCCACGAAGGAGACTATCACTCCCAGAATTCTAGTTCACTACTCAGCACCTCCAGTGAGCCAGACTCCCTCCTCAAAGGAGACTATCCCTCCCAGCATTCTACTTCACTACCCAGCACCTCCAGTGAGCCAGACTCCCTCCTCAAAGGCGACTATCTCTCCCAGCATTCTAGTTCACTTCCCAGCACCTCTAGTGAGCTAGACTCCCTCCACGAAGGAGACTATCCCTCCCAGAATTCTACTTCACTACCCAGCACCTCCAGTGAGCCAGACTCCCTTCATGAAGAAGATTATCACTCCCAACATCCTACTTCATTACCCAGCACCTCCAGTGAGCCAGACTCCCTCCTCGAAGGAGACTATCACTCCCAGAATTCTAGTTCACTACCCAGCACCTCCAGTGTGCCAGACTCCCTTCACGAAGGCAACTCCAGTTTCTACCGGCTCGAACTGGAAACGACCCCAGAATTCCCAGAGCCGTCCTACGAGCCACACAGACATTACCAGCCGATGCCAGAGATGAACCCGGAGGAACCCGACTACCAGCAGTCAGGCTCTTCCAAGCACTTCCAGCCGATGCCAGAGACCAACCTGGAGTTGGATCAACTGGAAGCCAACTACAGCACAACAGCAGGTAACCAGAGTCATCGGAAGAATGCACAAGAGACTACCAACATGGCCTTTGACCCCATAGAGAATGCTACCGTGGCACGTGACCCCACCGCAGAGAGAAGGCACAAAGAGGCGATCGTGGGAGAACCTGAGGAGACATCCATCTCGACCGAATCCCCGGGAGAGCTTGATCCTCACACAGTCTGGTCTACACTCTCCCCCCACGGAAGGGCCACCTCAGTGTGGTTGCCCCTGGATGGATCTGGAGATATGTCCCAAGGTATGTGGCAGCCAATTCCTCATGTACTTTGGGTTATAGCTTTATGATACATGATATTTAATATTTTTTTTATTTTGTATTTATTAGGACCCAATTAGTTGCTTCCGAGGCAGTGGCTACTCTTGCTGTGGTCCAAACAGGAATCAACACAGCAAATAATATACATAGCAAAACATTTACATTACAATTTAACCATTCAGCAGACGCCCCCATCCAGAGCGAAACACAGCTAGTACATTCATCATAAGATAGCCAGGCGAGACAACCACATATCACAGTCGTATCCCAACCACGTATCACATACATAATACAATGAAAAATACAATACAAAATGCATAAAAATGTGTGTGTGTCTTCTCACAGTCCCCGTCGTGCCGTAAGGTGTTCTTTTATCTCATTTTTGAATCTGGTTTTATTTGCTAGCTTGAGTTACCTGGGGTGGCTGAGAGTTCCATTTAGTCATGGCTCTATTTAATACTCTGTGTTTCCTAGCCTAAGTTCTGGACCTGGGGACTGTGAAGAGTCCTCTGGTTGCATGTCTTGTGTGGTACAGATGAGTGTCCGAACTGTGTACCAACTGCTTGAACAGACAGTTCTGTACCTTCAACACATAGACCAATAGCAATGCAGTCAATCTCTCCTCAACGTTGAGACAGAAGGGATTGACATGCATGTCATTGACATTCGCCCTCTGTGTACATCTAAGTGTGATACGTGCTGCTCTGTTCTAGACCAACTGCATCTGCCCATTGCATGAAAACATGCTTGTTATTTTAGAAGCAAGTGTATTTTGATCATACTTAAAAATAGTATTAATGTAAAAAAATTCCATCGATAATATCTTGGATGTTACAGATGTTTTTGATCTTATTGATGTTACAGATGTTTTTGATCTTATAGATGTTACAGATGTTACTCCTAACTCCTTTTCTCAAAAGTATGTACTTTGTCATTGTAGGGCTGTGTAGAACTTAAGACTTGATAATCATGCAATAATAATGTATATTGTACCTTCTTTACAGAGATAGACCTAGGTGTCCACCAGGGAATGCACACAGACAGATCCCCCACCTCTGAATTCTCTGACTTCACCACTCACATGTCTGCCTCCCCTGGAGCCACCAGCATCCCCAGTGAGCAGC
Source organism: Salmo trutta (assembly GCF_901001165.1). Classification (NCBI taxonomy): domain Eukaryota; kingdom Metazoa; phylum Chordata; class Actinopteri; order Salmoniformes; family Salmonidae; genus Salmo; species Salmo trutta. The sequence continues at coordinate 30,149,544 of NC_042992.1, read as the reverse complement.
AGACAGGAGTTTCGCATTCAAGCAGCATCTCATCTGGACTGGATCATTCTGAGGAGCTGGGACTGGATGTGTACTCCACAGTAGCTGTGTACTCCACAGTAGGCCATCCACAAGGAACCTCCCAGGGAACTTCCTCCGCTAGGCCGGAAGGCAGCACCAGTTTAGATTTCGAGGGTATCGTCAATCCAGAAAGATTGGAACCTTCAGGAGCAGTGGAGCTGGAACCAAGGGAGTCTGATGAGGAGCACCTGGGGTCTGGAGAGGGCATAGCTACGACTGAGTCTCCAGACCTGTCCACCACCTCCCAGCTGCCTGTGGAGTTTACCACAATGGGCTATCAAACAACGGCCATGTCCAGAATAGAGGTGGATCCCACAACCACGGACCCTGAAGAAGACGGAAGTGGACATGAGTCAGGCACTGATGAACCACCCCCCGGAGAAAAAGTTACAGTCTTCCCCCTTGAGTCGCAAACACCCAGTTGGGATCTGCACCATACCACCTCTGCACCCCAAGAGTCTCAGGACGACCTTGAATACAGCGGGGAACCCGCTTCCACCTCTTCCCAGACAGAGGTTCCAGACTCCTCAGCTGAACCTGTTCTGTTTGGGTCAGACTCCTTGTCCACCTCAAGTACAGATCCCACCGCTGCCACTATGTCCACATCCACCATGTACACATCCACAGAGTGGGCCACACAGACGTGGAGCCCCGTCACCTCCACTAAACAAGGTCCCCCAGAGCCGGAGAGGGTGACGGCTCTTATGCCCCCTGTGGATCAGGGCCGGTTGGATCTGGAAATCGGCCTCACCCAGCCGCCGACTCTGCTCATCTTGCCCAATGAGAGGGCTGCTGTGGGCAGTTCCAGGAAGATTTCAGGTAACACTCGAGCCACCCTAACCAGCCTAACCGCCCTCCTCTTGCTGCTCGACACGGCGATGCACTAAACCCCGGCCTCTCCCACCCCAAGCTGCCTTGCTCCATTTTCTGTAAACCGCCACCCTCCCAACGGCTCCCCCCTCTTCGTCTGTCTCACTGTTTGTCTCAGCAGCCCACTCACCCTCCTCCCCCTCCCTCCCCCCTAAAGAGCACCCTGCTCCTTGTGATGCCCAAGAATTGAGCATTGAGAGATATATGGGACAACCCCCTTTTGACATTTGTCAAACAAACCAGTCTTGCTGTGCATGATGTTTTTTTTTTTTCACTCAAAGATTGACTTCTGTGAAGTACTGTATTGCCCGGACACACCATTTCTGTGAAAGAGAATTGCGATGCTTGATTGTCTCCCTCTACTCTTCCTGCAAGAGTGAAGTCCAACTTGCACCTTCACCGTCCTGAATATTTCTGCATTCAAACAGTCAATTTCCTCTTACCGGGGGCCCATATTAGTTTGAGCACAATTCCAAGTGAAAAAAAACAGTGTTATTCAACCGGACAAACATTTGTCCTTTCATTGTAACTCCACTAACTCTGAATGTAACAGCACTGACTCCCAAATGCAACACCACTGACATTTTATTGGTAAAGAATACAGATATTATTGATTTAATAGAGGGACAGTATCCCAATTACAAAACATCAGTAACTTTTTAAACTAACTCAGCAACTATTGAGTTAGTATATAGTAGAGAATGTATGGCAAGGAATGTCACTTTTATAACCATAATTAGTGAGTGTCCGGTTTTCAAGTCTTGTAGATATGTAAATTACATCTATCAGAATATTTGTAATGTTATTTGAGATAAAAATGTCTGTAATGCCATCAATCTCCCAGTGTAACAAGACGTACCATTTGAAAAATGACAATGACCTCCTAGATGGCAGTCTGATCATAGTTTCTTCCAAATCTTTTAAACATTTGTAATGAGTAAGAGTTGCAAAATGGAAACTGTTGAGGCTGGTTTATTGTTTGACGTTAAAGTATAGTCAGTGTGGCATGATTAGTGCCATGTCATCTAATCTAAAATGGGTCTTTGCAGATTGTGATTGTACTTTAGATGGCGAGTCAGAAGCAGCATCTCACAAGCACAGCTAACAGCATGGATTGTTCTTTAAACATGTGTGCTTTCTCCTCTAAGGAATTAACTCATACAGACCATAAACCAGCCTGTTGGATAACGTGCACAGAATTTTATAAAATGCTACATTTGCCGTCTCATTTTAGTAAATGTGCCTTTTCACAGAGCCGTAACCATTAAAGGTGAAAATCTAAATTAGAGGACATGGCCTTTAATTTTAGGTTTACTTTGTCACTGGTGCTTTACATTCGTGACAGGTTAGGTAGAAGTTTCCCTTTTTATTTTTTATTTCACCTTTATTTAACCAGGTAGCCAGTTGAGAACAAGTTCTCATTTACAACTGCGACCTGGCCAAGATAAAGCAAAGCAGTGCGACAAAAACAACACAGAGTTACACATGGGATAAACAAACGTACAGTCAATAACACAATACAAAAATCTATGTACAGTGTGTGCAAATGTAGTAAGGTTAGGGAGGTAAGGCAATAAATAGGCCATAGTGCTGAAATAATTACAATTTAGCATTAACACTGGAGTGATAGATGTGCAGATGATGATGTGCAAGTAGAGATAATGGGGTGCAGAAGAGCAACAACAAAAAAATAACAAAATGGGGATGTGGTAGTTGGGTGTGCTATTTACAGATGGGCTGTGTACAGGTACAGTGATCGGTAAGCTGCTCTGACAGTTTCCCTAACCACTGACACAGCAGCTGATATTTTTTTTAATCTAATGGTTAAAATACTGAGTTGGGTAATCTGTTCCTACATCTGTAGTTAAGGACAACTTCTACATCAAACTTTCTCGACACTGAGGTAATGCCAGATGCAGGCTTTGTGAGTGTTGTTATCAACTCAATATGTGAACTTTGGTGCCATCTACTGGCTAATTGCATGCTCATCTAAAGAAAAGGAGAATTTGGAGGTAACTTGTGGGAGGTAACTTGTGGAATAGACCACGTCAAATCAAATTGTATTTGTCACATGCGCCAAATACAAAAAGTGTAGACCTTACTGGGAAATGCTTACTTACAAGCCCTTAACCAACAATGCAGTTCAAGAAATAGAGTTAAGACATTTTTTTGTAAATAAACTAATGTTAAAAAAAATTGAATCAAAAGTAACACAAGAAAATTACATAACAATAACAAGGCTATAAACAGGGGGTACCGGTACCGAGTCAATGTGCGGGGGTACAGGTTAGTTGAGGTAATTTGTACATGTAGGTAGGGGTAAAGTGACACCATCTGGAATGCGGTTTTAACCAATCAGCATTCCGGATTAGAACCACCTGTTGTATAATGTCAGATTCGTGTGTCCTCTAGTCTGACACGAGGCAATGTGATACTTTCAGTTAGATTCTATTTGGTGTTATCTTGGTGTTTGGACACATTTTCATACCAAATCGTCTAATGTCTAAGTCTCACTCGCTCACTTCTGGTTCCAGCCCAGGTTCCATTTACAGTAGATTGCAGAAATACCACTAAGGTATGAGGCATCCATAATGTGTCATAGTTCCTTTTTACAATTGTCAGCAATCTTAACACTGTACTTTGGTAATATGTTCTCGGACCAGAATATAACATCTACACAGATATACCTGCAAAAGTATAACCAATGGAAAACAGCATGAGAGGTTAATTGTAGGTAATCAATTGCAGATAAAGACAGTAATACTAATTCCCTTGCACTCTGTCACATCGCCTTCATCATCACAACACTGAAATCATCATCGTAATTGTCAACGTGATAGAAATGCCTTAGTCATCCTTGCCAGAGAGGGCGTAATTATCCTGAGAGTTAATAAGTACTTGCCCTGGTGAATAGTCAGGGAGTCAGTCAAGGTAATGGTGACATCTTCAGCAGACATGACAAGGACTATGTTTGTTTTTTTAAATCATTATTTAACCTTTATTTAACTAGGCAAGTCAATAAAGAAGAAATTCCTATTTACAATGACGGCCTACCGGGGAACAGTGGGTCAACTGCCTTGTTCAGTGGCAGAGTGACAGATTTTTACCTTGTCAGCTCGGGGATTCAATCCAGAAACCTTTCGGTTACTGGCCCAACGCTCTAACCACTAGGCTACCTAGTGAACATCCTTCTGGCAAGAGATGAGGCACCTGATTGGGCAGCCTTACAGACCTTCACCAACCTTGCTTTTTCTTTACGTCATCTCTGAAACTCTTTGTCTTCAACTCTTTTATCATCATACTCATATTTTAACCACGTTAAATATTGTTCTCTTCATCCTCTTTGCTACGCTGCCCTCACTGCTTTCTACACACTAGGCTGTAATCGTAGGATATTATCATTGTATTATTTTCACTACAGTACAACTTTATTATTTACCACTATTACTACAGTAGTAGGTGTATATGATTATCAGAGCTGGCAGGACTGGCCTCTTGCTGTGTTTCAGATGCCTGTCTGGAGAACCCCTGTGCCAACGGCGGCACCTGCGTTGAGATGGGCGAGAGCACCAAATGCCTCTGTTTGCCCAGCTATGGAGGTGACCTCTGTCAGATGGGTGAGCTCCTCATTCAGCTGTTACAGTACCTCTATAATTGCAAGAGTGCTATTAAAAAGTGTTATACTGCACCAGATGGCAGAATACTGGGTGACAGGTAGTCTAGCGGGTTAAGCTCAGGGATTTGCAGGTTCAAATAGGTGAAAAATATGCCAATGTGCCCTTGAGCAAGGCACTTAACTCTTATTGCTCCTGTAAGTCACTCTGGATAAGAGCGTCTGGTAAATGACTAAAATGTAATGTAATGCACCACCACATTCAGTAATAATAATTGTGGGTTTGTATGTGCTGAAGCAGATTGTCAGGCTCCGATGAGTGGAGCCACATTCCAGTTATCTTCGTAATAAAGAAGTAATTGGATATATACGGCCAAAACATAAACAAAGTAACAGGTCCTTCATTGTTTTGTTATTAGAAGGTAAGACATTTGTACTAGTCTAGTTTAGTAGTACTAGTCTATTCATAACTAGTAGTATTATTAACTCAATCAATCAAAATATAAATATTACACACTGTGGCTTTAAGAGCCCATTAATCACAAAGACCCACCTTGTTTTGAAGAGTACAATCCAGGAATTGGCTGTTCCATCCCTGAGCCCAACTCAAGAAAGGACAAAACCTTGTCCCCTTCAGTTCAGTCGGACGAAGCCTTTTCTTTGAGACCTGCTTGCTATGCCACCGTGTTCCTGTCACAACAGATTTAGGGATGAGAAAATAGAAACGGAAAGAAGGTGAGATGAGAAGTGTTCTTTAGATGGATGAACCTCATGGATCCATCTGCTCAGGGAATCAGGGGAACTGCCTCCCTGGGTTAGAATCATCTAGTTACAGAGTAAGGCCAGGATTCAATCAATGGCCATTTTCCTGACATTGGCGGCGATCCCATTCACGTCAACACTGGGCATGTTGGCTCAAGCTTAAACAATTTCCTTCAAAAGTCAAGTGTATTGAACGTGTCGATAATGTATCTTTGATTGAATCCCGGCCAAGGTCTGAAGGTAGTTTAGTTCAGATCCCCTCGTTGTTTTCCATCAACACCACCCCTTCGCTCTCTTTCCTGTTCAATGGTCAGAAAAGCTAAACGGATCTTACCTTTCCCTCTTAATCATTCAAATAAAAAGAATTCCGTCTAGTAAATCTCTTTCCCTCCCTCCTGTTCTGTCTTTTTAGATCTGGAGCAGTGTGGGGTGGGCTGGCAGAAGTTCCACGGGAATTGCTACAAGCACTTCAACCAGCGGCTGAGCTGGGAGGTGGCGGAGCAGCACTGTCGCATGGTGGGGGGCCACCTGGTGTCAATCATGACCCCTGAGGAGCAGGACTTCATTAACAGTACGGTGGGAGTGGTGACAGCGAGCCACCAAACTTCATACTCCACCTTTTCTCTTTCACTGATAGGCAACTCCATTTGTTAGCGTAGCGTACCATTTTACAGTATATTAATACATTGGAAATATAGCAGCAAGCTCTCAAGGGTTTGTCTGTGCTATTTATTAGCATAGGAAGGCCCATGACCCTGCTGTGCGGAAGCGCTACATGCAAATGCTAATCTGGTTGATTAAAGAGGTAGTTCAGCAAAATTACTAAATAAATTAGATGTACACTTACCTTTAACCAGAGTGACAGACTGTGTACTAAGCCACTCTCACCAACTGCTGACATTAGCAGGAATTACCATAAAAACAATGGGAGTGATGGGGGCAGCTTTAGCATGTTCTAAATTACGTGGCCACATTACTTCCAAGTAACTTAATGCCCAGTCAATTGGAAACACAAACCTCGGCAGAGTTGTTGATATTCGCAGTGGAAGCACAAAGACAAAGGCCTACTGTATAATTTCTTCGGGAAGTGATAGGCCTACTGCTTGAAAAGCAAATAAATGGCTCATTCTATCCGCAGATAACTATAAGGAGTATCAGTGGACTGGACTGAACGACAAGACCATCGAGGGGGATTTCCGCTGGTCCGATGGCAACCCATTGGTGAGTCCAGACAGACTGGTTTGACATAGAACAAGTACTGTGTCAAAACATGTCCACAGGATGACATGCAGCTACAAAGACACAGGAACACAAGACATTAGCTCCCATGCTTCTTAACAACTACAGCTCTGTGTCTCTTACCTTGTCTTCACAGCTCTATGAGAACTGGTACAGGGGCCAGCCTGACAGTTACTTCCTGTCTGGAGAGGACTGTGTGGTGATGGTGTGGCATGATGCCGGGCGCTGGAGTGATGTGCCCTGCAACTACCACCTGGCCTACACCTGCAAGAAAGGCACCTGTGAGTAATAGACATGATGTTACTACAAACAAGCACCTATCTACCAGTGCCTTTACATACCTGTAACTACCTCTGTGCAATAGATTATATTGCTACAGTATACAGGCAATAGGTCACAGAGGTAGTTAACTTAGACGTATGTAGAAGTAGATGTTTAATGCACACATTCAATACAGTCCCAAACTAATGTAAGGCTGAAAATATAACTGAATGTGTACATTAGGACAAATAATCGTTCAACTTTTCATTCGTATGTGTTTGATTTAGAAGACATTATCACCTACAGCCTTTGTAACCCCTCCCACAGCTTCATGTGGCCCTCCCCCCAAAGTCCGGAACGCATCTGCGTTTGGCAGAATCCGCCAGAGGTACGAGACGGACGCCGTTGTGCGCTACTACTGTGCCCAGGGCTTCCAGCAGAGACAAAACCCTCTGGTCAAGTGCCTAGCTGGTGGCAACTGGGAGGAGCCCCAGATCCTCTGCATTCCTGGTATGAACAGTTCTATGATCAGCCCACCTATCTCTAACCCATGACCATGTTCCATTACACTTCTGATATTGCTAAATATGACTCAAGAACAGTTATTGGGATGCAGTTCATTTCTCATGACAGACTGTCAGTAAGAATCTGCCTCACTAAAGAAATACTGAAGAATTTTGATTTAGTCAGTCTCACTGATTCTTTTAAAGAACTAAGGAGATGCTTAAGAGCAGAGACAGGGTTTTTTTTAACCGGAAAGTTAGTTGTTCTGTAGTGGGGGAGTTGCTGAATCTGCTTTAGCTCTGGAGGAAAACATCTATCTTTGGGTTCAAGGCTGGGATTTATCAATCGCATTGTCGACAAGCGCACTGCACTTCACTTTTAAAGGTAGTTTACACTTGAGCCAATGTCCGCAGCGTTTACTGCGAATGCAATCTGCACGACCGTCAGGGAATTGCCTGTAGGAGGCACAATGTCAACTATCGACAGTGCTGTGCGCTTGTTGAAATGCGCCTTTCAAGTCAAGGCAATGCCATAACAGCAGGCAAAGCCAACCCAGAAAACTAGTGTCTAAATCAGACAATGTTCTCACTCTGGACATTATGTGGGAGGGACAAGATAAATGGATGAAAGGGATGAACATATGACACTGCCTTTTTAATCCAACAGATTTGTCAGAAGTCTTTATTTTCAACTTGTTGGGGTTTCCTTTCAGGGGCAGGAAACACAGCACAGGTAGCAGGAGTAACATCACCAACAACAGGAAACTGACTGAAGAGGAATCACAAACAAAGAAAACGGCTCAATACTGGGACATCAAGTGGAACTTTTAAATTCCATACCACGTCCCATTACACTTCAAGAGTTTTCTTTCTTCATTGACCAGAGATCTGAAATGGCTGAACATGTGAAGGCAATATGTTGATCTTGAAAGGAGACAAGGAAAGAGTATTGGGACACAGGGTCAGTTTGGTATTTACATTCCTACTCCTCCCCAAAGCACATTGATCTGTCCTTAGTCCTTAGGCTTTCCGAAAATCCTGAAGCATATCTATTATCAGTAAGTCCTTGTCCATCCATCCGGATTGTACACTATATATATAAAAGTATATGGACACTCCTTCAAATTAGTGCATTTGGCTTTTTCAGCCACACCCATTGCTGACAGGTGTATAAAATCGAGCACACTGCCATGCAATCGCCATAGACAAACATTGGCAGTATAATGGTCTTATTGAAGTGACTTCCAACGTGGCACCGTCACAGGATACCACCCTTCCAACAAGTCAGTTCGGCAAATTTCTGCCCTGCTAGAGCTGCCCCCGTCAACTGTTAGTGCTGTTATTGTGAAGTGGAAACGTCTAGGACCAAAAACAGATCAGCCACAAAGTGGTAGGCTACACAAGCTCACAGAACGGGACCGCCAAGTGCTGTAGCGCGTAAAAAACGTCAGTCCTTAGTTACAACACTCACTACCGAGTTCCAAAATGCCTCTGGAAGCAACATCAGCACAATAACTGTTTGTCGGGAGCTTAATGAAATGGGTTTCCATGGCTGAGCAGTAGCACACAAGCCTAAGATCACCACGCGCAATGCCAAACGTCAGCTGGAGTGGTTAAAGCTCGCCGCCGTTGGACTCTGGAGCAGAGATGTTCGACGAGCAGGTGTCCACATACTTTTGGTCATGTAGTGTGTAATGTGTCACTATCTGTAAAGAAACCGTCTGAACCTAACTTTTCTCCAAACTGGCACCTAACTCCAACTGTGTTAGACAGTGGTAGGATACACGGTAGCTCGTCTTGAGAAAAATTGGGTTCAGACGGTTTCTTTAACGATACCCACACATTGTACAATCCAGAAGGGCGGACAAGGAGTAATGGATTATAAATATGCCTTCAGTAGCAGGATTTCTGGAAACCGGTATGCCTAAGGATTTTTCACCAAATATGTTCCGGGCTCCAAGTTATAGCGATCTAGGATGCCATTCCATTCAATGTGCGACGTCAACTGTAGGCCCAGGTCTCTTGCTGGTTTTAAACAGGCGTCAGCACGCTAACGTTGTCAATCATTGTTTATTGACTATTATTGTCAAATCAACTTTATAAATCCACCCATCATATTTTAAACAACAGCTGGTCTGTTTGCAATTCCATTCATATTCCATCAGCTAGGGATTACCTGGGGTCTGTCCAGGAGGGGGAACGTTACAGAACGTTCAGATAGAAATGTATTGTGTAGAACAGATATGACTGTCCAGCCTGGCCTCAGAGCCATATTAAATATGCTTTATGTAATTCTGAGCACCTCCAAGACGTATGATACCTACTAATGGTCTAGTTACTTGAGACAGAAACTCAAGTAGGGAGGTTGGTCGGGGAGGATGGGTGGGCGTAATCCGCGACAATCTAGCAATCCAAAATTGCATGTGTGAGCCGCATCAGGGTCATCTGTAGCATTTTAGCTAATCCTTATTCTAAACTTAACCCAATTCACCTAACCTGCTATGTAAATTCACCTAACCTTTGTCGTTTTAGTTCTCACAACCTTTGCCGTTAGTTCCCCTAACCGCGCATGTAAATTCTCCCTGTAATTCTCCTTTGTTGTTACAGCGCAACAAGCAACCTGGCCTCAGATAAAGACCTGCAATACTATATGTCCTCCAAGACTTATGATAAGTTACATCACCCAGTTCGTATGTTTTGTATGACCGGGTAACACCTATGACACTGTACGTCCTATAATTCGAATGATATTGTACGACTGCTATTCCATTCAGAATCTAATGTAACGTATCATACTAAATTAAGTCTTAGACTGTCACAGATGTACGTACAGAATAATATGAATTGCCCTGAGACCACGTTGGATTGCCTGTAGACTTGGGGACGAATGTAGTTCTATTAATAATATTTCTACCTGCAATGTTTTTGAACTTTTTATCTCACCGAGTACACTCCAGGACAGGTGAGTCATTATTGGGATGTTTGGTTGAGTGTCAGGGAAGACACACAACAGATTCTGTGGTCCATATCCAAACCTGTCCCACGGCACAACCTCTAGGTCCTTTGAGTCCCCTTCATAGAACTAAAAAGGACTGTATAGGTGTACACAATATTGTGGGAACTCTGCCAAGCCTACCGGGGGCTAGGTGTGGCTATTACCACATTGCTGATACCAATCCAACTATTTCAGATCCACAAGGTGACTTGACAAAGTCTTTAGAATAGAAGCAATGGTTGGTTTGGAATTGGAGCAGAAAAATCCCTGTCCTCCTAGGAACCCATATCAACTCTTGAACTCAGCATTATTTCCATCTCAACTTTCTCACAACCATAGATGGGCCTTCTTAGACTTTTATAATCAACAGACTTTATATGAAATATGGTGCTAACACCCTTGCCTATGATACATGCATGAAGTACATTTCATTTTTTAAATCATAAACAATCAAAATGGCACGTTTGTGCAGTAGGATGTTAGAAAACAGAACGACTCCAAACACAGCACGTTTATAAAGCCAATTCCATTATTGAACTAAAATGTACATTTATTTATTCACTCTTAACTATTTTGGGGTGAAAAAGGCTAGTGAGTAGCCTGCAATTGTTTTTACAAGGGTGACAATGCCTTTACTGTACGTATCAATGATATTGATTAGATTTTGTTTCAAAGTATTGTTGAATTACTGTCCACTCTTCCCTCTGATAGATGCCCTACATTTTACTGATACAGTCCTATGAAAAGCTTTATGTTGTAATAAGGTTTTGTAGAATAAAGCAAGGATGTAATCAGTATTAACCACAAAGCCATTTTCAGAAATATTTTTTGTTTGTTCTTTTTTTACCCGATTTTATAAGTATCTTTTACAGTAACACTCTTCCTTTATAAACAAAATAAAATAACATTAGAATGTTTCTGTGACTGTTTGTGTGCCTATTTAGTTGGTGTGGAGCGTCAACTGTTGAGAGGTAGTCAGAGGTTCAGGTGCATAAAATTGTGGAATTTATTTAACAGTCCAGGTGATGAGGAAGACTGTATCCAGAGGTTGTATTTACACTGAACAAAAATATAAACGGAACATGTAAAGTGTTGGTCCCATGAAACGAGCTGAAATACAAGATCCCAGAAATGTCCCATACGCACAAAAAGCTTCTCTCTCATTCTGTACATTTTGTCCACAAGATAATCCATCCACCTGACAGGTGTGGCATATCAAGAAGCTGATTAAACAGCATAATCATTACACAGGTGCACCTTGTGCTGGGGACAATCAAAGGCCACTCCAAAATGTGCAGTTTTGTCACACAACACAATGCCACAGATGTCTCAAGTTGAGGGATTGTGCAATTGGCATGCTGAATGCAAGAATGTACACCAGAGCTGTTGCCAGAGAATTTAATGGTCTCACAACCGCAGACCACGTGTATGTTATCATGTGGGTGAGCGGTTTGCTGATGCCAATGTTGTGAACAGAGTGCCCCAGGGTGGCGATGGGGTTATGGTATGGGCAGGCATAAGCTATGGACAATGAACACAATTACATTTTATTGATGGCAATTTAAATCCACAGAGATACCGTGACGAGATCCTGAGGCCTATAATTTGTGCCATTTATCCGCCGCCATCACCTCATGTTTCAGTATGATAATGCACAGTCCCATGTCGTAAGGATCTCTACACAATTCCTGGAAGCTGAAAATGTCCCAGTTCTTCCATGGCCTGCGTACACACCAGATATGTCACCCATTGAGCATGATTGAGATGCTCTGGATCAATGTGTACGACATCGTGGTCCTGTTCCTGCCAATATCCAGCAACTTCGCACTGCCATTGAATAGGTGTGGGACAACATTCCACAGGCCACGATCAACTCTATGTGAAAGAGATGTGTCGCGCTGCATGAGGCAAATGGTGGTCACACCACATACTGACTGGTTTTCTGATCCACTCCCCTACCTTTTTTTAATGGTATCTGTGACCAACAGATACATATCTGTATTCCCAGTCTTGTGAAATCCATAGTTTAGGGCCTAATGAATTAATTTCAATTGACTGATTTCCTTATATGAACTGTAACTCAGTAAAACGTAGAAATTGTTGCATGTACCCTGCTGTTTAATCAGCTTCTTGATATACCACACCTGTCAGGTGGATGGATTATCTGGGCAAAGGAGAAACGCTCACTAACAGGGACGTAAACAAATTTGTGCACAGAATTTGAGAGAAAGAAGCTTTTTGTGTGTATGGAAAATGTCGAGGATCTTTTATTTCAGCTCATGAAACATTTGACCAACACTTTACATGTTGCGTTAATATTTTTGTTCAGTATATAATAATCTGCTTTAACTGGCCGACCAAGACTTCAAAACGGAGACGGTTCTGAACTCAGCAGGTTAGCTGTCTCCTGGGCACATGTACATACAACAGTCCTCATAAGCTGATTTCTCACATAGATGCACATCTTAAATCAGGTTACGTTACAGACCGGTGAACTAGGCCTTAGACCCCTAGATTTAGCAAGCGTATCATTATCGTAACACTTATATGTAACATCTCTATTTTAGTAATGTGATGATGTGCACTGGGTGAACTTTGAACAATGGATGTGAATTTGTGATTGCATTTCCTTCACCAAACGCATGCCTAGTGCATAACCTTTCCCCCTATTTCCTAAAGAGAACACGTCACCATAGAGAGTCTAGAAACAGCCAGGGGAAGCCCTCGACACGTACTGGCTGACATGTGGCCAGGGGAAATGGTTATTCACCAGTTTATGTCAACCTTCCAGGCTCCTCCAGCAAACACATTAATAGGATACAAAGTGCAAGGGGAAGCCCTCACCACATCCTATTTTACAGACGATCGGGGGGGAAGAGAATTGATTCACCAGTTTGTTCTGGTAAAGTTCCAGGTTCTCCCAATTTCTCCTCCAAATCTCTTTAAGGCTTCCCCTTTAACACGAAGAAACAAACAAAGGCCGTCAGAGGCTTCTGGCCTCCCTCTCCTGGACTGATTGCCAACCCCTGAGTCATTATCATGGCAGAGCACATCTCCTAAACCTTTGCTTCTGCCCTCTGGGGATGGAATGTGGAAGTGTATCTTGGTAGTGCGTTGCCTAACTGTGTGCTAACACTAAAATTACACAAGTGTGTGTGAGAGACTGTGCCTTGTTACGATTGTTTTGACCAGATGCAGTGAATGCTATCAAACGCAGTGTAAAATACTGTTCATTTCTTAGTATAGTTTAAAAACACTACAAACATCCTGTCAGTGTTCACTTAAACCAAGTTCTCACAATAAAGAACTAATGAATACTCAAGGAGAAAAATGTGTAGATTCATGCATAGAGTGTTTATTTCGCCTTAGCAGAAGGCAGGAATCGTGGTCACAGGCAGGCAGTGGTCATACACAGGTAGACAAACAGGCAGGTGAATCAAAACTAGGACTGAAGGCTATAACTGGTTCTCACAAACGAGCTAGGAACAAGCTTAGTAGAGTCAAAATGAACAATACCTCACAAAGGCACAAACAGAATGAACTGAACTAAATAAGGAGCTGATGAGACCAGGTGAGTAACTAACACAGGTGAAATCAATGAACAAAAATGAAAGACAGGGCTACGTTCAAGAACACAACGAAACAGAACACAAGGCTGACTAAGAAAATAAATACTGCAAACATCAAAGCAGTGACACGCTCCTGCAGGTTCATGCTCTACAACATCTGTAGTGTACAACCCTACCTCACACAGGAATTGGTGCTGGTCCAAATCCAGGCACTTGTCATCTCTCGTCTGGACTACTGCAACTCACTGTTGGCTGGGCTCTCCGCTTGTGCCATCAAACCCCTGCAACTTATCCAGAACGCTGCAGCCTGCCTGGTTTTCAACCTTCCCAAGTTCTCTCATGTCACCCCGCTCCTCCGCATACTCCACTGGCTTCCAGTCGAAGCTCACATCCACTACAAGACCATGGTGCTTATCTACGGAACAGCAGGAGGAACTGCCCCTCCCTACCTTTAGGCTATGCTCAAACCCCACACCCCAACCCGAGCACTCCGTTCTGCCACCTCAGGTCTCTTGGCCCTCCCACCCCTACGGGAGGGCAGCTCAACCCAGTCCAAGCTCTTCTCTGTCCTGGCACCCCAATGGTGGAACCAGCTTCCCCCTGAAGCTAGGACAGCAGAGTCTCTGCCCTTCTTCCGAAAACATCTGAAACCCCACCTCTTCAAACAGTATTTCAAATAATCCTCCTCCTCACCTCAACCCTTCTAGCTCTGACTCTACTGATAGCTACATTATTGAGGAAAAATGTACTTTCTATGCCTGTGATATGTGGTTGCTAAATGACTAAAATGTAAATAACCTAGGTGTTATTAGGTTATATTCAACTACAGTGGTTACACTCATTACACAGGCAGCCCAATTCTGATCTTTATTTTCACAAATTGGTCTTTACCGATCAGATCATAATTTGACAAAAGATCAGAATTGGGCTGTCTGTGTAAACGCAGCCTTATTGCCAAAAGATTTTATCTGATTGGTCAAAAGACCAGTTGTGGCAAAAAGATCAGAACTGGGCTGCCTGTGTAAACCAACACAACAATTTTAGCTCAATGTTTGAGGGGGTTGAATAGTTGCCTGTCGACTCACCTTTAATTGAATACTCTATAGATTGCACACACGTTCAGTCTGAATCTGCCATCCTAGATCATCTCTAACAAATCTAACCAATCAGAGTGTCAAAGTTGATAACTCATCATGTAGGCTGGCTCTGGCCCAACCCATCAGTTTCTGATAACGGTCAGAATGTGTTCACATTCTAGAAATCGTAGGGGAGGGAGGTAAATCCAGATTTATCTTGGAGAAGAAACGTCAGTTAGGTCGGAGCGATG